>NC_056732.1:1761827687-1761905187 GCF_019279795.1 Protopterus annectens
GATCAAACCATCGTGACTAAACGTTATGTAATTAACCACAATTAGGAAACAATCAGCAATTTAAAATGTAGGAAAAAAGAACCTAACTTTAAAAACCCACAAACTAAAAATAAACAAACATTAACTTATATTACTCTTTGTAAAATAATAATCGTTTTACAAATCAACATAATATAAAAATTTAAATAAAATGAGAGATTTGTATTTTTAAAATACTAGACAAGGAGGATGTGACTGTTAGATATCCTGGAGGTTTGGAGTGCATCTAACCTAAGCTGCCAAATGCACTCCCTCACCTCCAGTAAAGTTTTAACATCACCTCCTCTGTCATTTAATGGAATTCTGTCTATTACAAAAAATACATTTTTTTTTTAAAAAGGGGCAACTCATATTATGTGTGTATAAAGCATTGTTGGTTATTGTCAGCTGTCTCTTTAGGTGTTCTACAATTCTAAGCCTTAACTTTTCTTATTGTTTTTACTACTCCACCTTGCCAAAGTGGGACAGCTCAAGCATGTAGCCTGTATGCACACCACCATCCTGGTGTTACAATTGCAGAACCCAGGACATCTAATTGTACTATAATAATTTTGAACTACCATGTAAGGGCCATTATTAACGAATGTACAGATACTGCATAACCCACATTTGTTCATTTTAGAGCTCTTATATGTCTCAGTGTTAGCAGCAATTCTGTTTCCCTTCTAAGATTTCTTTAAGGTTTCTACCTCTACTGTGTGTGTGAAAAATGGGGGTATTCCCTACAATATTTATGGTGTCATCATCAAAGAACACCTTTTGCCCATGTCTCTTTAATAATTCTAATAATTTGCCTGCTCTGCTCATTGTAAGGTAAAATCATGGCTCATTTTCGTACTGTCTGCTGTCCATTGGAATCTGAAGCCAAACTGCTCACTTCATAAGCGTCTTTTGGTAAAGCCACCATACAGGATAGGTTTAAAAGGCAGTAGGTCTTTTGGTTTCTGTTTTCTTTCTTATCTTGTTCAAAATATCATAGGGGTAACCCCTCTCCATATGAACATCATCCAACCTTAGACTATTTAATTCAATTTTTTAAATGTTCATCATCACTAATCAGTCTAGAAAGTCCACCATTTGACCTTTGGACTATGTTCTTCTTTTGATAATATGGTGACAACTCTGGAAGTGCAAAAAAGGTATTAGAGTATGTTTCTTTTATAGAATATGCTGAGTATTAGTTATATAGGTATTAACTGGAAATTGTCTACTTTTATTAAGAATCTGTTGGGTTGTTTGATTCTGATAACTTGTTTGCAGTTAAAAGCTTTCTCTAGATGCTCCATTAGCTGTTTAAAACTTTTATTTAAAGTCTCACTGCTGCTTCTCTGCTGTGAGAAACATTACTGCAGTTTGTTTCTAAGTTGTGTGGATATTTGTAGCATCTTCCATATTCAGGCTTGTGTTTGGGCTTAGTGTTTGTGGAGGCTATGTGTCTGAGCTGTATTCCTGAGTTCAGGGACATCTTGGTTTAGTCAAAGCTATCAGGCATTTCAGTGAGAGACAATTGTTTAAGGTCATTGGCTGACTGAGGTCACCTGGACTACAGCTTAGACTAAGCACCTCATTGGTTCTTTTGAGCTTTTTTTTTTAAAGTTGTCTCAGGTTTCAACTTTCTGTTACCTAAGAAGTTAAGTTTCTGAGTGTTTTTGCCATTTCACACTGAGCTAATCAAAGGAAGGACACTGAGCAAACCTGGATCTATAATATATAACATTAAGTATCCTGTTTTTTTGCTTATTTTTTCGAGTTATTTATGGCACTTTGTCTACTGTATATTTTTCTAGCTAGTTTCACTGTGTGTGAGGTATTAACTGAAAATTGTCCACTTTTATTAAGCATATATTTGGTTGTTTGATTCTGATAACTTGTTTGCAGTTAAATGCTTTCTCTAGAGGCTCTTTACACTGTTTAAAACTTTCATTTAAAGGCTCACTGATGCTTTTCTGCTGTGAGAAACATTTCTGCAGTTTGTTTATAAGTAGTGTGGATATTTGTAGTATTGTCCATATTCATGCTTGTGTTTGGGCATAGTGTTTGTGGAGGCTGTCTGTCTGAGCACATGCTCAGGGACTATTTGTTTTAGCCAAAGCCATCAAGCATTTCAGTGAGAGAGATTTGTTTAAGGTTGTTGGCTAACTGAGGTCACCTGGACTACAGCTTAGACTAAGCACCTCATTGGTTCTTTTGATCTTTTTTTTTTTAAAGTTGTCTCAGCTTTCAACTTTCTGTTACCTAAGAAGTAAAGTTTGTGAATGTTTCTGCCATTTCAAACTGAGCTAATCAAAGTAAGGACACTGAGCAAACTCAGAAGTATAGTATGTAACATTAAGTATCCTATTTTTGTTAATTATTTCGAGTTATTTATAGCACTTTGTCTGCTGTATATTTTTCTAGCTAGTTTCACTGTGTGTGAGGTATTAACTGGAAATTGTCCACTTTTATTAAGCATCTGTTGGGTTGTTTGATTCTGATAACTTGTTTGCAGTTAAACGCTTTCTCTAGAGGCTCCTTTAGCTGTTTAAAATGTTCATTAAAAAGCTCACTGCTGCTTTTCTGCTGTGAGAAACATTTCTGCAGTTTGTTTCTAAGTACTGTGGATATTTGTTGCATTTTCCATATTCAGGCTTGTGTTTGAGTCTAGTGTTTGTGGAGGCTGTGAGTCTGAGCACATGCTCAGGGACTATTTGTTTTAGCCAAAGCCATCAGGCATTTCAGTGAGACAGATTTGTTTAAGGTCATTGGCTAACTGAGGTCACCTGGACTACAGCTTAGACTAAGCACCTCATTGGTTCTTTTGAGCTTTTTTAAAAAAAATTGTCTCAGGTTTCAACTTTCTGTTGCCTAAATACTTAAGTTTGTGAGTGTTTCTGCCATTTCACACTGAGCTAATCGAAGGAAGGACACTGAGCAATCTCAGAGCTATCATATATAATATTAGGTATCCTGTTTTTTTTTTTTGCTTATTTTTTGAGTTATTTATACCACTCTGTCTACTGTTTATTTTTTCTATCTAGTTCCACTGTGTGTGAGGTATTAACTTGATATTGTCCACTTTTAATAAACATCTGTTGGGTTATTTGATTCTGATAACTTATTTGCAGTTAAAAGCTTTCTCTAGAGGCTCCTTTAGCTGTTTAACACTTTCATTTAAAGGCTCACTGCTTCTTTTCTGTTGTGAGAAACATTTCTGCAGTTGGTTTCTTAGCAGTGTGGTTATTTGTAGCATTGTCAATATTCAGGCTTGTGTTTGGGGCTAGTATTTTTGGAGGCTGTGTGTTTGAGCACATGCTCAATGACATCTTGTTTTAGCCAAAGCAATCAGGCGTTTCACTGATAGAGAATTGTTTAAGGTCACTGGCTGACTGAGGTCACCTGGACTACAGCTTAGACTAAGCACCTCAGTGGTTCTTTTGAGCTTTTTTTTTAAAGTTGTCTCAGGTTTCAACTTTCTGTTACCTAAGAGTTAAGTTTGTGAGTGTTTCTGCCATTTCACATTGAGCTAATCAAAGGAAGAACACTGAGCAAACTCAGAGCTTTAATATATAAGATTAAGTATCCTGTTTTTTTGCTTATTTTTTCACTTTACTTATAGCACTTTGTCTATTGTCTATTTTTCTAGCTACTTTCACTGTGTGTGAGGTATTAACTGGAAAATGTCCACTTTTATTAAGCATCTGTTGGGCTGTTTGATTCTGATAACTTGTTTGCAGTTAAAAGCTTTCTCTAGATGCTCTTTTCGCTGTTTAAAACTTTCACTTAAAGTCTCACTGCTGCTATTCTGCTGTGAGAAACATTTCTGCAGTTTTTTTCTCTGTAGTGTGGATATTTGTAGCATTTTCCATATTCAGGCTTGCATTTGAGCCTAGTGTTTGTGGAGGCTGTGAGTCTGAGCACATGCTCAGGGACTATTTATTTTAGCCAAAGCCATCAGGCATTTCAGTGAGAGAAATTTGTTTAAGGTCATTGGCTGACTGAGGTCACCTGGATTACAGCTTAGACTAAGCACCTCATTGGTTCTTTTGAGCTTTTTTTAAAAAGTTCTCTCAGGATTCAATTTTCTATTACCTAAGAAATTAAGTCTGTGAGTGTTTCTGCCATTTCACACTGAGCTAATTAAAGGTAGGACACGTAGCAAACCCGGAACTATAATATATAACATTAAGAATCCTGTTTTTTGCTTATTTTTTCGAGTTATTTATGGCACTTTGTCTACTGCATATTTTTCTAGCTAGTTTCACTGTATGTGAGGTATTAACTGGAAATTGTCTACTTTTATTAAGAATCTGTTGGGGTGTTTGATTCTGATAACTTGTTTGCAGTTAAAAGCTTTCTCTAGATGCTCCATTAGCTGTTTAAAACTTTTATTTAAAGTCTCACTGCTGCTTCTCTGCTGTGAGAAACATTTCTGCAGTTTGTTTCTAAGTTGTGTGGATATGTGCAGCATTGTCCATATTCAGGCTTGTGTTTTGGCCTAGTGTTTGTGGAGGTTGTGTGTCTGAGCTGTATTCCTGAGTTCAGGGACATCTTGGTTTAGTCAAAGCTATCAGGCATTTCAGTGAGAGACAATTGTTTAAGGTCATTGGCTGACTGAGGTCACCTGGAATACAGCTTAGACTAAGCACCTCATTGGTTCTTTTGAGCTTTTTTTTTAAAGTTGTCTCAGGTTTCAACTTTCTGTTACCTAAGAAGTTAAGTTTCTGAGTGTTTTTGCCATTTCACAGTGAGCTAATCGAAGGAAGGGCACGTAGCAAACCTGGAGCTATAATATATAACATTAAGTATCCTGTTTTTTTTTGCTTATTTTTTCGAGTTATTTATGGCACTTTGTCTACTGTATATTTTTCTAGCTAGTTTCACTGTGTGTGAGGTATTAACTGAAAATTGTCCACTTTTATTAAGCATATATTTGGTTGTTTGATTCTGATAACTTGTTTGCAGTTAAATGCTTTCTCTAGAGGCTCTTTACACTGTTTAAAACTTTCATTTAAAGGCTCACTGATGCTTTTCTGCTGTGAGAAACATTTCTGCAGTTTGTTTATAAGTAGTGTGGATATTTGTAGTATTGTCCATATTCATGCTTGTGTTTGGGCATAGTGTTTGTGGAGGCTGTCTATCTGAGCACATGTTTAGGGACATCTTGGTTTAGCCAAAGCCATCAGGTATTTCAGTGAGAGAGAATTGTTTAAAGTCATTGGCTGACTGAGGTCACCTGGACTACAGCTTAGACTAAGCACCTCATTGGTTCTTTTGAACTTTTTTTTTTAAGTTGTCTCAGGTTTCAACTTTCTGTTACCTAAGAAGTTAAGTTTGTGAGTGTTTCTGCCATTTCACACTGAGCTAATTGAATGAAGGACATTCAGCAAACTCGGATCTATTATATAACATTAAGTATCCTATTTTTTCTAATTTTTTCAAGTTTTATTTTAGCACCTTGTCTGCTGTATATTTTTCTAGCTAGTTTTACTGTGTGTGAGGTATTAACTGGAAATTTTCTTCTTTTATTAAGCATCTGTTGGGTTATTTGATTCTGATAACTTGTTTGCCATTAAAAGCTTTCTCTAGCAGCTCCTTTAGCAGTTTAAAACTTTCATTTAAATGATCACTGCTGCTTTTGTGCTGTGAGAAACATTTCTGCAGTTTGTTCCTAAGTAGTGTGGATATTTGTAGCATTGTCCATATTCAGGCTTGTGTTTGGACATAGTGTTTTTGGCAGGTGTGTGTCTGAGCACATGTTCAGGGACATCTTGGTGTAGCCAAAGCCATCAGGCATTTCAGTGAGAGAGAATTGTTTAAGGTCACTGGCTGACTGAGGTCACCTGGACTACAGCTTAGACTAAGCACCTCAGTGGTTCTTTTGAGCTTTTTTTTTTAAAGTTGTCTCAGGTTTCAACTTTCTGTTACCTAAGAAGTTAAGTTTGTGAGTGTTTCTTCCATTTCACACTGAGCTAATCGAAGGAAGGACATGGAGCAAACTCGGATCTATAGTATATAACATTAAGTATCTTGTTTTTTGTTATTTTTTTTAGTTATTTGTAGCACTTTGTCTACTGTGTATGTTTCTAGCTAGTTTCACTGTGTGTGAGCTATTAATTGGAACTTAGTAAAAATAAACCGTCTCAGCTCCCACAAATCTGTAGACTTTAATAGACCAAAAACGCTATAAATAAGCAGCAAAAGTACACATAAAAACACTCATTGTAACTGTAACTAAGCGCTTTCACCCATGTACCTAATTGGGCATCTTCAGAGTAAACCAGCTCATCACTAAACAGTTGCAGTTAAAGCTTAAACTTGCGTACACACCCCTCTATGTAACCAACCACAATTAGGAAACAATCAGCAATTTAAATGTAGGAAAAACAATCCTAACTTTAAAAAAACCCACAAAACTAAAAATAAACAAACATTAACATACTTTGTAAAATAATAATCGTTATTACAAATCACATAATATAAAAATTTAAATAAATGAAGATTTGTATTTTAAAATACTAGACAAGGAGATGTGACTGTTGATACCTGGAGGTTTGGATGCATCTAACCTAAGCTGCCAAATGCACTCCCTCACCTCCAGTAAAGTTTTAACATCACCTCCTCTGTCATTTAATGGAATTCTGTCTATTACAAAAAATACATTTTTTTTAAAAAAGGGGCATCTCATACTATGTGTGTATAAAGCATTGTTGGTTATTTTGCTTCTGATGTCTCTTTAGTGTTCTACAATTCTAAGCCTTAACTTTCTTATTGTTTTACCCACCTACAAAGTGGGACAGCTCAAGCATGTAGCTGTATACACCACCATCCTGGTGTTACAATTGCAGAACCCAGGACATCTAATTGTTCTATAATAATTTTGAACTACCACGTAAGGGCCATTATTAACGAATGTACAGATACTGCATAACCCACATTTGTTCATTTTAGAGCTCTTATATGTCTCAGTGTTAAATTCTGTTTCCTTCAATTCTTTAAGGTTTCTACCTCTACTGTGTGTGAAAAATGGGGTATTCCCTACAATATTTATGGTGTCATCATCAAGAACACTTTGCCATGTCTCTTTAATAATTCTAATAATTTGCCTGCCTGCTCATTGTAAGGTAAAATCATGGCTCATTTTCTATGCTGTCCATTGGAATCTGAAGCCAAACTGCTCACTTCATAAGCGTCTTTTGGTAAACCACCATACAGGATAGGTTTAAAGGCAGTAGGTCTTTTGGTTTCTGTTTTCTTTCTTATCTTGTTCAAAATATCATGGGGGTAACCCCTCTCCATGAACATTCCAATTAGACTATTTAATTCAATTTTTAAATGTTCATCATCACTAATCAGTCTAGAAAGTCTGACCATTTGACCTTTGACTATGTTCTTCTTTTGATAATATGGGTGACAACTCTGGAAGTGCAAAAAAATATTAGAGTATGTTTTTTTATGGAATATGCTAGTATTAGTTATATAGGTATTAACTGGAAATTGTCCACTTTTATTAAACATCTGTTGGGTTGTTTGATTCTGATAACTTGTTTACAGTTAAAACATTTCTCTAGAGGCTCTTTTTGCTGTTTAAAACTTTCATTTAAGGCTCACTGCTGCTTTTCTGCTGTGAGAAACATTTCTGCAGTTTGTTTCTAAGTAGTGTGGATGTGTGTAGCATTGTCCATGTTTAGGCTTGTGGTAGGGCCTAGTGTTTGTGGAGGCTGTGCATCTGAGCTGTGTTCCTAAGTTCAGGGTCATCTTGGTTTAGCCAAAGCCATCAGGCATTTCAGTGAGAGACAATTGTTTAAGGTCATTGGCTGACTGAGGTCACCTGGAATACAGCTTAGACTAAGCACTTCATTGGTTCTTTTGAGCTTTTTTTTAAAAGTTGTCTCAGGTTTCAACTTTCTGTTACCTAAGAAGTTAAGTTTCTGAGTGTTTTTGCCATTTCACACTGAGCTAATTGAAGGTAGGGCACATAGCAAACCTGGAGCTATAATATATAACATTAAGTATCCTGTTTTTTTGCTTATTTTTTGAGTTATTTATGGCACTTTGTCTACTGTATAGTTTTCTAGCTAGTTTCATCGTGTGTGAGGTATTAACTGGAAATTGTCCACTTTTATTAAGCATCTATTTGGTTGTTTGATTCTGATAGCTTGTTTGCAGTTAAAAAGTTTCTCTAGAGGCTCTTTATGCTGTTTAAAACGTTCATTAAAAGGCTCACAGCTGCTTTTCTGCTGTGAGAAACATTTTTGCAGTTTGTTTCTAAGAAGTGTGGATATTTGTATCATTTTACATATTCAGGCTTGTTTTGGGCATAGTGTTTGTGGTGGCTTTGTGTCTGAGCACATATACAGGGACATCTTGGTTTAGCCAAAGCCATCAGGTATTTCAGTGAGAGAGAATTGTTTAAGGTCATTGGCTGACTGAGGTCAACTGGAATACAGCTTAGACTAAGCACCTCATTGGTTCTTTTGAGCTTTTTTTTTTTAATGTTGTCTCTGGTTTCAACTTTCTGTTACCTAAGAAGTTAAGTTTGTGAGTGTTTCTGCCATTTCACACTGAGCTATTTGAAGGTAGGACAAATAGCAAAACCGGATCTATAATATATAACATTAAGTATCCTGTTTTTTTTTTTTTTGCTTATTTTTTGAGTTATTTATGGCACTTTGTCTACTGTATATTTTTCTAGCTAGTTTCTCTGTGTGTGAGGTATTAACTGGAAATTGTCCATTTTTATTAAGCATCTGTTGGGTTGTTTGATTCTGATAGCTTGTTTGCAGTTAAAAGCTTTCTATAGAGGTTCCTTTACCTGTTTAAAACTTTCATTTAAAGGCTCACTGCTGCTTCTCTGCTGTGAGAAACATTTCTGCAGTTTGTTTCTAAGTAGTGTGGATATGTGTAGCATTGTCCATATTCAGGCTTGTGTTTGGGCCTAGTGTTTGTGGAGGCTGTGTGTGTGAATTGTGTTCCTGAGTTCAGGGACATCTTGGTTTAGCCAAAGCTATCAGGCATTTCAGTGAGAGAGAATTGTTTAAGGTCATTGACTGACTGAGGTCACCTGGACTACAGCTTAGACTAAGCACCTCATTGGTTCTTTTGATCTTTTTTTTTTTAAAGTTGTCTCAGCTTTCAACTTTCTGTTACCTAAGAAGTAAAGTTTGTGAGTGTTTCTGCCATTTCACACTGAGCTAATCAAAGGAAGGACACTGAGCAAACTCAGAAGTATAGTATGTAACATTAAGTATCCTTTTTTTGTTAATTATTTCGAGTTATTTATAGCACTTTGCTGTATATTTTTCTAGCTAGTTTCACTGTGTGTGAGGTATTAACTGGAAATTGTCCACTTTTATTAAGCATCTGTTGGGTTGTTTGATTCTGATAACTTGTTTGCAGTTAAACACTTTCTCTAGAGGCTCCTTTAGCTGTTTAAAACGTTCATTAAAAAGCTCACTGCTGCTTTTCTGCTGTGAGAAACATTTCTGCAGTTTGTTTCTAAGTAGTGTGGATATTTGTTGCATTTTCCATATTCAGGCTTGTGTTTGAGTCTAGTGTTTGTGGAGGCTGTGAGTCTGAGCACATGCTCAGGGACTATTTGTTTTAGCCAAAGCCATCAGGCATTTCAGTGAGAGAGATTTGTTTAAGGTCGTTGGCTAACTGAGGTCACCTGGACTACAGCTTAGACTAAGCACCTCATTGGTTCTTTTGAGCTTTTTTTAAAAAAAATTGTCTCAGGTTTCAACTTTCTGTTGCTTAAATACTTAAGTTTGTGAGTGTTTCTGCCATTTCACACTGAGCTAATCGAAGGAAGGACACTGAGTAATCTCAGAGCTATAATATATAATATTAGGTATCCTGTTTTTTTTTTTTTGCTTATTTTTTGAGTTATTTATACCACTCTGTCTACTGTTTATTTTTTCTATCTAGTTTCACTGTGTGTGAGGTATTAACTGGACATTGTCCACTTTTATTAAGCATCTGTTGGGTTGTTTGATTCTGATAACTTGTTTGCAGTTAAACGCTTTCTCTAGAGGCTCCTTTAGCTGTTTAAAACGTTCATTAAAAAGCTCACTGCTGCTTTTCTGCTGTGAGAAACATTTCTGCAGTTTGTTTCTAAGTAGTGTGGATATTTGTTGCATTTTCCATATTCAGGCTTGTGTTTGAGTCTAGTGTTTGTGGAGGCTGTGAGTCTGAGCACATGCTCAGGGACTATTTGTTTTAGCCAAAGCCATCAGGCATTTCAGTGAGAGAGATTTGTTTAAGGTCGTTGGCTAACTGAGGTCACCTGGACTACAGCTTAGACTAAGCACCTCATTGGTTCTTTTGAGCTTTTTTTAAAAAAAATTGTCTCAGGTTTCAACTTTCTGTTGCCTAAATACTTAAGTTTGTGAGTGTTTCTGCCATTTCACACTGAGCTAATCAAAGGAAGGACACTGAGTAATCTCAGAGCTATAATATATAATATTAGGTATCCTGTTTTTTTTTGCTTATTTTTTGAGTTATTTATACCACTCTGTCTACTGTTTATTTTTTCTATCTAGTTCCACTGTGTGTGAGGTATTAACTTGATATTGTCCACTTTTAATAAACATCTGTTGGGTTATTTGATTCTGATAACTTATTTGCAGTTAAAAGCTTTCTCTAGAGGCTCCTTTAGCTGTTTAACACTTTCATTTAAAGGCTCACTGCTTCTTTTCTGTTGTGAGAAACATTTCTGCAGTTGGTTTCTTAGCAGTGTGGTTATTTGTAGCATTGTCAATATTCAGGCTTGTGTTTGGGGCTAGTATTTTTGGAGGCTGTGTGTTTGAGCACATGCTCAGTGACATCTTGTTTTAGCCAAAGCCATCAGGCATTTCACTGAGAGAGAATTGTTTAAGGTCACTGGCTGACTGAGGTCACCTGGACTACAGCTTAGACTAAGCACCTCAGTGGTTCTTTTGAGCTTTTTTTTAAAGTTGTCTCAGGTTTCAACTTTCTGTTACCTAAGAGTTAAGTTTGTGAGTGTTTCTGCCATTTCACATTGAGCTAATCAAAGGAAGAACACTGAGCAAACTCAGAGCTTTAATATATAAGATTAAGTATCCTGTTTTTTTGCTTATTTTTTCGCTTTACTTATAGCACTTTGTCTACTGTCTATTTTTCTAGCTACTTTCACTGTGTGTGAGGTATTAACTGGAAAATGTCCACTTTTATTAAGCATCTGTTGGGCTGTTTGATTCTGATAACTTGATTGCAGTTAAAAGCTTTCTCTAGATGCTCTTTTTGCTGTTTAAAACTTTCACTTAAAGTCTCACTGCTGCTATTTTGCTGTGAGAAACATTTCTGCAGTTTTTTTCTCTGTAGTGTGGATATTTGTAGCATTTTCCATATTCAGGCTTGCATTTGAGCCTAGTGTTTGTGGAGGCTGTGAGTCTGAGCACATGCTCAGGGACTATTTATTTTAGCCAAAGCCATCAGGCATTTCAGTGAGAGAAATTTGTTTAAGGTCATTGGCTGACTGAGGTCACCTGGATTACAGCTTAGACTAAGCACCTCATTGGTTCTTTTGAGCTTTTTTTAAAAAGTTCTCTCAGGATTCAATTTTCTATTACCTAAGAAATTAAGTCTGTGAGTGTTTCTGCCATTTCACACTGAACTAATTAAAGGTAGGACACGTAGCAAACCCGGAACTATAATATATAACATTAAGAATCCTGTTTTTTTGCTTATTTTTTCGAGTTATTTATGGCACTTTGTCTACTGCATATTTTTCTAGCTAGTTTCACTGTATGTGAGGTATTAACTGGAAATTGTCTACTTTTATTAAGAATCTGTTGGGGTGTTTGATTCTGATAACTTGTTTGCAGTTAAAAGCTTTCTCTAGATGCTCCATTAGTTGTTTAAAACTTTTATTTAAAGTCTCACTGCTACTTCTCTGCTGTGAGAAACATTTCTGCAGTTTGTTTCTAAGTTGTGTGGATATGTGCAGCATTGTCCATATTCCGGCTTGTGATTTGGCCTAGTGTTTGTGGAGGTTGTGTGTCTGAGCTGTATTCCTGAGTTCAGGGACATCTTGGTTTAGTCAAAGCTATCAGGCATTTCAGTGAGAGACAATTGTTTAAGGTCATTGGCTGACTGAAGTCACCTGGAATACAGCTTAGACTAAGCACCTCATTGGTTCTTTTGAGCTTTTTTTTTTTAAGTTGTCTCAGGTTTCAACTTTCTGTTACTTAAGAAGTTAAGTTTGTGAGTGTTTCTGCTATTTCACACTGAGCTAATCGAAGGAAGGACACTGAGCAAACTTGGATCGATAATAAATAACTTTAAGTATCCTGTTTTTTTGCTTATTTTTTCACGTTATTTATAGCACTTTGTCTACTGTGTATTTTTCTAGCTAGTTTCTCTGTGTGTGAGGTATTAACTGGAAATTGTCCACTTTTTTTTAGGATATGTTGGGTTATTTGAATCTGATGACTTGTTTGCAATTAAAAGCTTTCTCTAGATACTCCATTAGCTGTTTAAAACTTTCATTTAAAGGCTCACTGCTCATTTTCTGCTCTAAGAAACATTTCTGCAGTTTATTTCCAAGTAGTCTGGATATTTGTAGCATTGTCCATATTCCGGCTTGTGTTTGGTACTAGTGTTTGTGGAGGCTGAGTGTCTGAGAACATGTTCGGGGACATCTTGGTTTAGCCAAAGCCATCTGGCATTTCAGTGAGAGAGAATTGTTTAAGGTCATTTGCTGACTGAGGTCACCTGGACTACAGCTTAGACTAAGCACCTCATTGGTTCTTTTGAGCTTTTTTTAAAAAGTTGTCTCAGGTTTCAACTTTCTGTTACCTAAGAAGTTAAGTTTGTGAGTGTTTTTGCCATTTCACACTGAGCTAATCAGCAAGGAAGCACACTGAGCAAACTCAGATCTATAATATATAACATTAAGTATCCTGTTTTTTTGCTTATTTTTTCTAGTTATTTATAGCACTTTGTCTACTGTATATTTTTCTAGCTAGTTTCACTGTGTGTGAGGTATTAACTGGATATTGTCCACTTTTATTAAGCATCTGTTGGGTTGTTTCATTCTGATAACTTGTTTGCAGTTAAAAGCTTTTTCCAGAGGCTCCTTTAGCTGTTTAAAACTTTCATTTAAAGGCACACTGTTGCTTTTCTGCTATGAGAAACATTTCTGCATTTTGTTTCTCAGTATTGTGGATATTTGTAGCATTGTCCATATTCAGGCTTGTGTTTGGGCATATAGTTTGTGGAAGCTGTATGCCTGATCACATGCTCTGGGACATCTTGGTGTAGCCAAAGCCATCAGGCATTTCAGTGAGAGATAATTGTTTAAGGTTATTGGCTGACTGAGGTCACCTGGACTACAGCTTAGACTAAGCACCTCATTGGTTCTTTTGAGCTTTAAGTTATCTCAGGTTTCAACTTTCTGTTACCTAAGAAGTTAAGTTTGTGAGTGTTTCTGCCATTTCACACTGAGCTAATCAAAGGAAGGACATTGAGCAAACTCGGATCTATAATATATAACATTAAGTATCCTGTTTTTTTTTTTTCGAGTTATTTATAGCACTTTGTCTACTGTATATTTTTCTAGCTAGTTTCACTGTGTGTGAGGTATTAAATGAAAATTGTCCAGTTTTATTAAGCATCTGTTGGGTTGTTTGATTCTGATATTTTGTTTGCAGTTAAAATCTTTTTCTAGAGGCTCCTTTAGCTGTTTAAAACTTTCATTTAAAAGCTCACTGTTGCTTTTCTGCTGTGAGAAACATTTCTGCAGTTTGTTTCTAAGTAGTGTGGATATTTGTAGCACTGTCCATATTCAGACTTGTGTTTTGGTCTAGTGTTTGTTGAGGCTATGTGTCTGAGCACATGTTCATGGATGTCTTTGTTTAGCCAAAGCCATGAGGCATTTCAGTGAGAGAGAATTGTTTAAGGTCATTGGCTGACTGAGGTCACCTGGACTATAGCTTAGGCTAAGCACCTCATATGTTCTTTTGAGCTTTTTTTTTTTTTAAAGTTGCCTGAGGTTTCAACTTTCTGTTACCTAAAAACTTAAGTTTGTGAGTGTTTCTGCCATTTCACACTGAGTTAATCGAAGGAAGGACACTGAGCAAACTCGGAGCTATAATATATAACATTAAGTATCCTGTTTTTTTTTTTGCTTATTTTTTTGAGTTATTTATAGTACTCTGGCTACTGTATATTTTCTAGCTAGTTTCACTGTGTGTGAGGTATTAACTGGAAATTGTCCATTGTTATTAAGTATCTGTTGGGTTGTTTGATTCTGATAACTTGTTTGCAGTTAAAAGCTTTCTCTAGAGGATTCTTTAGCTTTCTAAAACTTTCATTTAATGGCACACTGCTGCTTTTCTGCTGTGAAAAACATTTCTGCAGTTTGTTTCTAAGTAGTGTGGATATTTGTAGCATTGTCCATATTCACGCTTGTGTTTGGGCCTAGTGTTTGTGGAGGCTGTGTGTCTGAGCACATGTTGAGGAATATCTTGGTTTAGCCAAAGCCATCAGACATTTCAGTGAGAGAGAATAGTTTATGGTCATTGGCTGACTGAGGTCACCAGGACTACAGCTTAGACTAAGCACCTCATCGGTTCTTTTGAGCTTCTTTTTTTTAAAAGTTGTCGCAGATTTCAACTTTTGTTACCTAAGAAGTTAGGTTTGTGAGTGTTTCTGCCATTTCACACTGGGCTAATCGAAGGAAGGACACTGAGCAAACTCGGATCTATAATATATAACATTAAGAATATATTTTTTTGCGTTATTTATAGCGCTTTGCTGTATATTTTTCTAGCTAGTTTCACTGTGTGTGAGGTATTAACTGGAAATTGTCCACTTTTATTAAGCATATGTTGGGTTGTTTGAATCTGATAACTTGTTTGCAGTTTAAATCTTTTTCTAGAGGCTCCTTTAGCTGTTTAAAACTTTCATTTAAAGGCTCACTGCTGATGTTCTGCTGTGAGAAACATTTCTGCAGTTTGTTTCTAAGTAGTGTGCATAGTTGTAGCATTTGCTCCCTTAAGCAACAGTTGACAAGTGCATGTTTCCACTCATAAGATATGTGTCTCTGTAACATTGGGTTTGTCCTGTTACCCTGTCTTTTAAATATGGGTTGAGCAACTGCATGTCTTCATTCATATTTTATGTGACTCTTTGACTCTGGGTTTGCCCTATTCCCATAACCCTTAAATATGGGCCCCACAAGTGCATGTCTCCAATTTGAAGTTATGCGTCTTTATGACTCTAGGTTAATCAATCTCCCCTATCCCTTAGATATGGGTTACACATGTGCATATCTCCAGTCTTATGTTGTTGATCTCTGTGACTCCAACATTGCCCTGTTCTCTACTCCTTTAAAGAGAAGTTGAGCATGTGCAACTTTCCAGTCAGAGCTTATGGGTCTCTGTTACTCTGGGTATGTTCTGTTCCCCTATCCTTTAGCTATAGGAGGAAAAAGTTCATGTTTCCATTTTTAAGTTATAAGTCTCTGTGACTCTGGGTTTCTCCTGTTCCACATCCCTAAAATATGGGTTGCACATGTGCATGTCTCCAATCTTAGGTTATGGTTCTCTGTGACTCTATGTGTTTCCTGTTCACCTATCCCTAAAATATGGGTTGCACAAGTTCATATCTCCACTCTTAAGTTATGTTTCTCTGTGACTATGGGTCTGCCCTGTTTACGTATTTCCTAAATATGGGTTGCACATGTGCATTTCTCCAATCTTTAGTTATTGGTCTCTGTGGCTCTGGGTTTGTCCTGCTCCCCTATCCCTTAAATATGGGTTTAGCATGTGCATGTCTCCAGTCTTAAGTTATGGGTCTCTGTAACTTGACTTTGTCTTATTCCCCAATTCTTTAAATATGTGTTGCACACATGCATGTCTCTAATATAAAGTTATGGGTCTCTGTGATTCTCCATATTGCCTGTTCTCCTACCATTCAAATAAGGGTTGCATATGTGAATGTTTCCAATCTTAAGTTATGTGTCTCTGTGACTCTGGCTTTGTCCTGTTCCCTTATCCATTAAATATGCAAGGAAAAAAGTGCATGTTTCCATTCTTAAGTTATGAGTCTCTGTGACTCTGGGTTTGTCCTGTTCCCCTGTCGCTTAAATATGTGTGGAAAAAGACCATGTCTGTATTTTTAAGTTATAGGTCTCTGTGAATCTGGGTTTTTTTCTGTTCCCCATCCCTAAAATATGGGTTTCACAAGTAAGTCTCCAATCTTAAGTCATGTGTCTCTGTAACTCTGGGAATGTCCTATTCCTGTATGCCTTAAATATGGGTTGCACACATGCATGTCTCCAATCTTCATTTATGGGTCACTATGACTCTGGGTTTGCCCTGTTCCTCTTTACTTAAATATGGGTTAAGCATGTGCATGTCTACAATCTTAAGTCATGGGTCTCTCTAAATCTAGGTTTGTCCTGTTCCCATATCCATTAAATATGGTTTGCAAAAGTACACATCTCCAATCTCCAGTTAGGGTCTGTGTGACTTTGGGATCATCCTGTTCCCCTTCCCTTAAATATGGGTTGTTCAACAGCAGCTCTCCAATCTTAAATTATGGGTCTCTGTGACTCTGCATTTCTCCTGTCGCCCTATCCCTTAAATATGTGTTGCACACATGCATATCTTAAATCTTAAGTTGTGGGTCTCTGTGACTCTGGGACTGTCCTGTTCCCATCTCCCTTATGTAAGGGTTGAACAAATGCACAACTTTAATCTCAAGTTATGGGACTTTGTGAATTTGGGTTTTTCCAGTTCCCCTCTCCTTTAAATATGGGTTAAACAAGTGCATGTCTCCAATCTTAAGTTATGGGTCTCTGTGAATCTGGGCTTGTCCTATTCCCATAACCCTGAAATATGGGTTGAACAAGTGCATGTCTCCAACCTTAATTATGGGTCTATGTTACTCTGGGTTTGTCCTTTTCCCCATATTCCTTAAATATGGTTTGCATACATGCATGTCTCCAATCTTCATTTATGGGTCACTGTAACTCTGGGTTTGTCCTATTCCCTATCCTTAAATATGGGATAAACAAGGGCATATCTTCAATTTTATGTTATAGCTCTCTATGACTCTGCATTTGTGCTGTTCCCCTATCCCTTAAATATGGATTGCACTTGTGCATTTCTCCAATCTTAAGTTATGGGTCTCTGTGGCTTAAGCTTTGCCCTGCCCTCTATCCCTTAAATATAGGTTGCACTCATGTATGCTTCCTTTCTTAAATTATGGGCCTCTGTGACTCTGGGTTTCTCCTGTTTCCCTATCCCTTGAATATGGGTTACACTTGTGCATTTCTTCAGTCTTAAGTTATGGGTCTCTGTGGCTTTTGCTTTGTCCTGTCCTCTGCCCTTAAATATGGGTTGCACTCATGTAGGTCTCCAATCTTAAGTTATGGGTCTCTGTGACTCCAGGTTTCTCATGTTCCCCTATCCCTTAAATATGGATTAAACAAGTGCATCTCTCCAATCTTAAGATATTGGTTTCTTTGACTCTGGAGTTTTCCTGTTTCCCTCTCACTTAAATATGTGCTGAACAAGGGCATCTTTGCAATCATAGGTTATGGGTTTCTCTGGGTTTTTCCTTTTGCCATCTCCATTAAATATAAGTTAAACAAAGTGCAAGTCTCCAATCATAAGTGTTGGGTCTCTGTGACTTTGGATTTGTCTTGTTCCTCTAACCCTTAAAGATGGGTTGAAAAGTGCATGGCCCAATCTAAAGTTATGGGTGTCTGTGACTCTGGTTTTCTCCTACTTTCCTATCCCTTGAATATGGATTGCACTGTTTCCGTATTCCCAAAATATGGGCTGCACATGTGCATTTCTCCAATCTTTAGTTAATGGCCTCTGTGGCTCTGGGTTTGTCCTGTTCCCCTATCCCTTAAAATGGGTTTAAACTTGGAACATACATCTCAAGCAATCAGGGAATAATTCAGAAATAGTCAGTGACAATCATGCACACATATGTTACCTTTATTTATTTATTTATTTATTGATTGACATTTGTTTACCAGGAAACTGACTGGGCATGGGTGCCCTTTTTCTAGGGATGCCCCAGGAGAAAATCTCCAAGGTATCATATTTAATGCAATCAGTATTTACAATAACATTTTTTATAATGCATTTTCAGTGAATATATAGCATAATAGTCAGTATAATGAAGTCTGTACTGATATTCACAAACATTAATTTTACATTCCTTGTACTGACTTTACAGATAGAAGAGTGGTATATAACATAGGTAGGAGTAATTTAAGAACTACAGTAGAGTGAGGTATTACAGGAGATAAGCAAGGTTGAGTGCTAACAGAGAAGATTGATTTAGTGCTTTAAAGGGACATATAAGGTGATGAAGTTTGTAAAGCTCTGGCCCAGATGAGGAGCAGGCACAAAGCCAAGGGGCAGGGAGGAAGTTTTTAGTAATGGTTTGAAAGAGGAAGGCATGTGATAAATCTAACTGATATAGGAATATTATCCTACATTCTAGCTCCACTATTGGAATAGAGACTGACTCCAGTAGCTCTTTGTGGTTTATACATGGCAAGCAGTTGTTTATTATTTGACCATAGTATTTGAGTAAGGCCCTAATTGCTGAGCAGGAGGCTAGGATATGGATGATTTTATGGGTTAAGGTGAGCTGGGAATAAGATAGGTGTTGAGGAAGCTCAAGACAGTTAAGTGTTTTTAGTGTATAGTGGTGGGTCTGGTAAGGTTTGTTGCAAGTGAATCTCGCAACTTTGCTAGTGCATTAACTTTGTTCAAGTTTAAAACAAAGTGAGGCTTGTAGGTTGGTCATGATAGGGGCTACATATAGGATTGAGTGTAAGAGGTAAGTGGTAGCTAGACTTAGCTTGGCAGAGTCTGCAAGAGATGTCTTTATTCTGTGTAGGATGCCTAGTTTTGTTTCTAAGTTTCTTGCTGCTGTTGTGGATACGTAAATCAAATTTAAGATTATCATCAATTGTCATGCCAAGTAGTTTTATATGTGAGGTAATTTCAATCATGGTATTACTTAAGGAATAAAATTTACAGTTGTTTTTTTTCATAAGTTCATAGGGTCATAGGCGTGTATTAGGCTAATGGCCCTGAAGCCATTAAAAGACTAGCCATAGGATTACCCTGGCATTGTGCCACCTGAACTTAGTTCTAAGTGCCTCTGTCGAGTAGAGCCATTGGAGTGATCTCCTGGATGAATTTTCTATTTCCCATCCACTCATCAAGATTTCCCCTTGAAGAGGGCCAGTGAGGTGCTCTGTTTGACATGTATGGAAAGTGTATTCCAAAGCATGAGCAGTCTCTGGGTTATGAACCTGTGCCCCCAGCTTGTTCTATTGATTGTGGTAATGAGATTGAGGTCTCTGGAGCATGTGATGCAGAGGTATTGGGATTTCCTTAGATGTAGCAGGCATGGATTTGTAAGTCAAGCAGAGATCGCCTCTAAGTAGGCAATATGAGACAGAGAATAGTTGGTGTTTTTTGAGTCTGTCCATATATGACAAGTGTTTAAGACTCAGGATCCTCTTTGTGAGGTACTTTTGCAGCTTCTCCAGTTGTTGCAGGTGTCTAGTGAGGTACATGCCAAATGGGGCATTGTACTCGATGATTGGCCTAATGAGGGAAGAGTAGAGGGAGACAATGACCTCTTTCTTCCTGGATGCAAAAAGCTTAGTAATGAGATGTGCCAACTAGAAGGACTTTCAGACCACAGTGGCAATGTGGTGGTCAAAAGAGAGGTTGCTGTCAATCTGTGTTCCCAGATCTCTTATAACTCCTTCTGTGTCCAGTGGACTACCATCAATGTGGTAATTCATGGGAACCAAGTTTTTCCCAAAGGGGATGATGACACATTTTTTGGCATTGAGCTTAAGGCCATGTTTCTGACACCAGTCATTGGTCTCAGTGAGGCCTTTCTGTAGGATGTCGACATCACTTGGAAAGTTAATAATAGCTCCCAACTTGCAATTGTCTGTGAACTTTGTCAGCCAGAGTCTCTTTGTGTTGGCCTGGGCTTCAGAGAAGTAGATCCCAAACAGGAGAGGACCCAGGACTGAACTCGGTGGGACTCCACTCATGACAGGTCAGCAGTCTGACTTGGAGTCAACTACTTTCACACTGTGGATTCTATCTGTGAGCCAATTTGTAACCCACCTAGTGATATAGGGGTTTATGCCTATCTTGGTGAGTTTTTCTATGATTCCTGAGTGGGAATGGTATCAAAGGCCTTGGTCAGATCAAGGTAGGCTGCATAAACCACCTTGCCTTCATCCACAGCTATGTTGACTGACTAAAAGAAGTTGACCAGGTTGAGCAGGCATGATCTACCCTTCACAAAACCAAACTGTGTGGGATCCAGAGTTTGGAGATTCCCTATATCCTTGTTTATTAGGTCCATGATGATGCATTCCATAGCTTTGCATATCAGACTCTTCAGGCTAATGGCGTGATAGTTCCCAGGGTATGTAATCGCTCCTCCTTTGTGGAGAGGGATGACTGTAGCAGTGCGCCATTTGGTAGGGACAAAGCCTGAGGTGAGGCTATGACTGAACAGGGCAAACAGGTGTGGTGCCATTTCACTCTGTCGTTCATGTAGAACACAGCCAGGAATATTGTCAGGTCCAACAGAAGCTTTATTCTTGGCCTTGGACAGCGCTGTTTTAACCTGTGTAGCAGTAATACTGGGTGCCTGGCAACCTACTGGTATTGTGATTGGTCCTTTGGGCTTTGGGGGGTTAAAGTTGGCACTGAATCTGTCGGCCAGCATATTGGCAATATCTGTTGGCTCGGTATGAGAAGTACCATTGTGCAGTAGCTCAGAGCAAATCTGGTTGTTGTCGTGGAGATTGTTTACATAACTATAGAAAACATTGTAGTTGTCTTTACTATTTGCTGCAATTCTGTTTTCATAGCTAGCTTTAGGGGATTTGATGAGGGATCTCAACTTTTTGTTGAGGCTGATAAGGGAGTTTTTCCAGTCTTGGGACTTCACCTTATTCCACATCAGTTTCCGCCTTCTGTTGTAGAGTTTGTTTATGGCAGAGGACCACCAGATTTGCTTCCATTTTTTGGAGGAAAGCTTCTTAGTTGCATTGAGTATGGCAAGATCCATGCATTTGTGTACGTGTTCGTACAGTGCATTGGTGTATGATTCGGCAGTCATGCAACTATTCTCCATTTGCATGTGTGCAGTGAAGTTAGCCACCTCTGTTTTTAGAAGCCCAAAGATAGCTTTGGAGAACTTTTTCAAGGTGGTTACCTTTGCGAGGGGGGCGGGGGGTGGTGATGTGGATTTCCAAGGTGAGAAAACTAGCTGAATAACGCAAGTCACCACACCACAAGTCAGGCAGTTTGAACCGTTTATTGTAAAGCGCTTTTCATCTCAGGCAATCCCAGGACTTCTTCAGACAAAGTACCAGTATACACGCCCCTTCTTTTAACTTCCACAATTGAATTAGACATCCCACTATTGGTTAAAAACTTTGATTCATTAGATATGCTAAACATCTCTAGGTCTGGATCCATGAGCCTGCCCCTTAGTGAGCAAATCACAGCACAATATAATATAAGCAGAACTGACTGCTTGCACTCGCCTTTATGCATAACATAGTTTCAATCACAAGCCAAAAGGCAATACCTGCAGAAAAACTGTCACGTATTTCAAACTGACTTTTGGCATAAAGTCATGTTTACTCACTAAGAGTAGATCACAATACAGTAAAAGAGAAAAGATAAATGGGCTGCATGCATGCCCCTTTAAACGTTAATATCCACAAATAAATGTCACACCATTAGATAAAAACATAAATAAATTGGGTATGCCCAACAGTTCTAGGTCTAAAATCACAGCCCATTGCTATGAGCAGTTCACAACCCAGTGTAAAAGGAATGGGCTGCATACATTCACCTTTATACATGAAACAATTAAAAACACAACTATAAAAGGCAATACCTACAGGTAAAACTGTCATACAAAAACAAAATAAGTTATAATATTTAGTCGTGCTTTGACCCCTGAGGGCAGATCAAACACAGAGCAAAGAAACTAGCTGCCTGCGTTCACATTGTGCATACAACAGTTACCATCATAAACTAAATAAGACAATACTCACAGATAAAACTGTCATATAATACAAATTGGGTTTAAGCATTAAGTCATATTTGACCCAGTAAAGAGCACAAAGTCTGAAGGTGCAAGTCCGCCAATTGTGGGCAGGTCACGCCACTAATTAAAATTACAAGATACATGCAATTGCCTTATGGCATTGCAAATTATACAACCACCTACTGAAAGGCAAAATCTGCTTATTCGACTGGTGTATAAAAAGTACAAATAATAAAATCAAGTGTTAAGCCATAATTTAACCCAGTATGCTTGTGGCTTACGAACAAAACCAAACTTGTCCACTGTGTATAGTCCAACTAATTGAAGCGAACGAGTTGCAACAACATCTACTTACATAAACAGTAGATGAGAAACTAGGTGGAAATGCCAAGGATTGCTACTTACACAATTTGGGCACCAAATACCAACAAATTTCAACCTAGTAAAAATCATTAGGTATGTTAAACCTAGTGCACGAACAGGGGATAAATCTAATGCTGCATTACAAAGTAAATGGCTGCCATGTACCGTAGGGTGCTACTACTACTTATACATTAGTTTAATAAAAACAAATAAATACAGACTAACATGAACAATTCAGGACTATTAAAATCTATTGGTAATACCAAAAGTCAAACCTTTTCTTGCCTGTAATAAACAATGAGGATACCTAGTGGAAGGAGGTTGAGGTACTTACACAATCTGGGCACCAAAAACTGACAAATTTCAACCTAGTAAGAGTTGTTAGGTATGTCAAACCTAATGCACGAACAAGGAATAAATCTAAGGCTGCATTACAAAATGAATAGCTGCCACGTACAGTAGGGTGCACTACTACTTACACATTAGTTTAATGAAAACTGGAAAGTACAGACTAAAGTGAACAGTTCAAGACTATTAAAATCCATTGGTGATACCAAGAGTCGAACCTGTTCCTGCCTGCATTAAAACAATGAAGACACCTAGTGGAAGAAGGTTGAGGTACAAGCCATTACCCCAACAATGTTAGAAGGTATAGAGAAAAGAAAAAATATTTCTTTTTTTTTCTATCCCACCCAGTGGTCAAAGAGAGTAAACAGTAGATAATGAATAAGGTGTAAAAATGAAACAATATATACATTGAGGTTGTCTCAAAAATAATATAAACAGTTAAAACCTCAACAGTAAAGTCCAGGTACTAGACAATGAAACCAAGTCATCTTAGAAGACTCTTCAATTTTAAAATACAATGAATAGAGCACATTTCATTTAAACCTGGAAATGTGCTAGCATCCATACGGATTTGCCACGTGAGTTCTAACACTTCAAGGCGGACGGTTTCAGGACCACCTCTCCCATCAGAATTTACACAGTCAATAGCCCTAAACAAAAATTTGTGGTTGGTGTTATCAGCTACATGTTTTGCCAGTGCATTGATTGCTTTTAATTTCCTGATGTGATGCATGTGCTTATATACACGTTCTTGAAGTTTCCTGTCTGTCTTGCCAATGTAAAATTCTGGGCACTGTTGGCACTGGGCAAGGTAAAGAACGGCTTTAGATTGACAATTAAACTGGTGCTTAACTTTGTATTTCTGACTGCTAAGCCTGAATTGTTCCCCTGTATCCATGTAAGAGCAGAAATTGCATACGTTGCATTGAAACATGCCTATCCTGATAGGGGGTTGCAACTCATTGACCTCCAAAAGGTGTTTTAGATTCTTTCCTCTCCTCCAGGTAATTTTAGGGTACTTGGGTAGTTTATTTCTAAGGTTGTTGTCGTTTCGAATAAACACCCAGTTTTTCTGAAGAATGGATGAAACTATCTTGTAGTCAGTACTGAATGATGTAAAAAGACTACAAGGTGGTCTGAGTGAACTCTTGAAGTGGTGGGTCATGGGCTGATTATTTGGGTACTCGTTGCCATAAGGGCCTTTTAAAATTGGTTGATATGTCCCCTGTTCTCTCTTATGACTAACCTCTTGGATCAGTTCACCCACCAGTTGTTTGGGATAACCCCAGCCCAGAAACATAGAGCTAAGTGTATTGCATTCCTCTGTGAAATCTGAGAATTTTGACACCATTCGAGCAGCCCTAACCAGCTGACCTTTCACTACAGATCTGTTTTGATAAGTTGGGTGACAACTGCTGTAGTGAAGGAAGGTGTTGGAATAAGTGTCCTTCCTATGCATTTTAGCACACAATGCATTAATACTTAAATCTTTCCACAAGTCCACATCCAGGTAGGCAATTCTGTCAGGGTTAAATGTATGTGTAAAGGAAAGGAAATTAGTGGAGGAATTGAAGAAATCTACCAATTCTGTGGCAACTGCTTTGCCACCTCTAATCAACATAAATTTATCATCCAAGAAACATGTGTAGAAGGCAGTTTTGTTGTTCATAACTTCATTCTTCTGGATGATTTCCTGTTCCCAATATGCCATGATGAGGTTGGCGAAGCTACCACCAGAAGATGACCCCATGGCTACACCAACCTTTTGTAAAAAGATAGCATCGTTGAAAATCAAATAGTTACTAGATAGAATGATATCCAGTAATTCATCCACCAAAAGAAATGTCTAAGGTTGGTGCACCTCTCTTTCTCAACATAAAGTTGCCCCATTCAATGCCCACCTCATGTGGAATGGATGAGTAGAAGTCCCTCACGTCGACCGTAAAGAAATAGAAATCATGGTCGAATTCGAGGTCATTAATGGACTGTAAAAATGACCACAAATCTTTGCAGATGTCTGGTTCCATGACAACATATTTTTTAAGTATGCTGTCAACAAATTTGGCACATAGATAGGTTATGCTATTCCTAGCATCAACCAGTGGCCTCACTGATGGATCATGGATAGATTTGTGAATCCTAGGAATTCCTTACAGTTTAGGGATTCTAGGGGCTAACATGGAAAGATAATTGAAGGCTGCAATATTGATTTTCCCTTCAATAAAAAGGTTGTTGAAGTATGAATGTATCCTATTGTATGCTGTGTTTAGTTTGTGTCTAGATCTCACTTCATAAGTGTCACCCCTTAAAACACTCAACATCCTGTTAACATAGTCCTCTTGACCCATAATTACAGCACCACCACCTTTGTTTGGTTGCATTACCCTGACACCAGCTCCCTTAATAGACCATAAAAGTTCCTTTTCTTCAAGAGTAATGTTAGTTTTAACATAACTTTCTACACCTTTGTTATGTAAGGAACATCTCAGGTCAAGTTCACACATTGTGTCAAAAAGTGCGATGGATTCATGTAAAGCCGGTAAGAAAGTACTGGACATGCGTAGCTTGTTATTATTAGGCATATTGTCTCCAAGTAGTATGTTTAAGTTGAGTTTCCTAGAGAAGAGTTAAATCAATAATAGGTTTTACCAAATCAGCTTTAGTGTCGGGGACAAAGGTGTTCCCTTTCGCTAAGAGTTCCACTAAAGGTTGTTCAATAGAAATGTCAGTAAAATTAAAGATTTTGAAATCCCTGTTGTTATTCAACAAAATAGTAGGTTTGTTTGACACTGCATTAGTGTCAATTACCTGTCCCTCCTCCCCCTCTTGTTGTAGTAATTGTTGGAATTAGTCACCCTCTGTGGTTGATGGCATAGGTTGTAATACCAGGCTCCTGCCCAAAAATTTGTTTGTACATCCTGGTTGTGCTCTTGTTGGGCTTGGGGCCCTGTTACCAGAAGAGTAACTAGCTAATCTTGCCTCAATCATGGAGGCATTGTGCATTTGTTTTCTTACTGGAAAATTGGGGCCATTGAAATTTTCTCCGAGCCCAAAGAGTCCCTGGTTAGTATTGCTAACCCCGTCAGCAGGTTTTTGACTTATAGCCTGATGACCTTGAGAGGGAGGGGGTGGTGGATAGGCTTGGTTATTACTGTATGCTGCCCTGTCATGATTCAGTTTCTTTACCTTTGTTTCTTTAATTTTAAAGATATAAGAATTAATGCTATTGAATATACGCTCATAATCAAATTTGTATTGGTCAAAGTCGATATTTTGCTGCAACAGTTGGTCTAATTTTGTGGCCTCTTTCATGAGTGCCTCACACTGAATGGTATAATGTTTGCACATTAGGTTCAACAATTCTAGACCATGTTTGTTGAAAAGTTTTACTAAATCAAGGTAGAAGGCCGAACCATTCTCTAGCTCATTGGGGTAATGCCAGGAACATAGGCCCTTTGGAACGATCCCCTCACTGATACATTCTTTAAAATAAGCAATCTCTAGCTGTGTTTTTTTAATATTTAAAGAATTTCTGGTCAAAAATGTTTAATTGTACAGAAATGGCAGTTACCCCACTAGCCCGTTGCTTGTTGTCGTTGCTGCTGGTTGATTTTTGAAGAGACAGAGGCTCCGTGAGCCACTGGGCAAAGTTAGGAGCTCCAATAAGCTCAGGGGAAAAACTGACATCTCCATTGGAAATTCAAATTGCACATTCACCATCGACCTAGAGTTGTTAGTTAGTTGTGTCCCAGAGTCCAACCTTGAGAGCACATCAGTACCACCAGTCGTTTGGGGCGTTACTGCATGCAAGTCCATATTACTGTGGTTGCTAGATAAGGTATCCAGTCTCACGGTAAGCGTGTCAACTCAGTTTACCAGTAATTCCAACAACGGTTTGAGTTTTGATAAATCGTCCTCTTTTTTGGATGTAGTTGGTGTAGTTGCTGTTTCTTCAGCCATTAAACAAGCACAAACTAGGAAAACTCACGAACAAAGGCAAAAAAATGAGCTGAATAATGCAAGTCACCACACAAGTCAGGCAGTTTGAACCATTTATTTTAAAGCGCTTTTCATCTCAGGCAATCCCAAAACTTCTTCAGACAAAGTACCAGTATACACGCCCCTACTTTTAACTTCCACAATTGAATTAAACATCACACTATTGGTTAAAAACTTTGATTCATTAGATATGCTAAACAGCTCCAGGTCTGGATCCATGAGCCCACCCCTTAGTGAGCAAATCACAACACAATATAATATAAGCAGAACTGACTGCTTGCACTCGCTTTTATGCATAACATAGTTTCAATCACAAGCCAAAAGGCAATACCTGCAGAAAAACTGTCACGTATTTCAAACTGACTTTTGGCATAAAGTCATGTTTACTCACTAAGAGTAGATCACAATACAGTAAAAGAGAAAAGATAAATGGGCTGCATGCATGCCCCTTTAAATGTCAATATCCATAAATAAATGTCACACCATTAGATAAAAACATAAATAAATTAGGTATGCCAAACAGTTCTAGGTCTAAAATCATGAGCCCATTGATGTGAACAATTCACAACCCAGTGTAAAAGGAATGGGCTGCATACATTCAGCTTTATACATAAAACAATTAAAAACACAACTATAAAAGGCAATACCTACAGGTAAAACTGTCATACAAAAACAAACCAAGTTATAATATTTAGTCGTGCTTTGACCCCTGTGGGCAGATCAAACACAGAGCAAAGAAACTAGTTGCCTGCGTTCGCATTGTCCATACAACAGTTACCATCATAAACTAAATAAGACAATACTCACAGATAAAACTGTCATATAATACAAACTGGGTTTAAGCATTAAGTCATATCTGACCCAGTAAAGAGCACAAAGTCTGAAGGTGCAAGTCCGCCAATTGTGAGTGGGTCACTCCACCAATTAAAATGACAAGATCCATGCAATTGCCTTATGGCATAGCAAATTATACAATCTCCTACCGAAAGGCAAAATCTGCTGATTCGACTGGTGTATAAAAAGTACAAATAATAAAATCAAACATTAAGCCATAATTTAACCCAGTATGCTTGTGGCTTACGAACAAAACCAAACTCGTCTACTGTGTATAGCCCAACTAAGTGAAACGAACGAGTTGCAACAACATCTACTTACATAAACAGTAGATGAGAAAATAGGCAGAAATCCAAGGATTGCTACTTACACAATTTGGGCACCAAATACCAACAAATTTCAACCTAGTAAAAATCGTTAGGTATGTTAAACCTAGTGCATGAACAGGGGATAAATATAACACTGCATTACAAAGTAAATGGCTGCCATGTACTGTAGGGTGCTACTACTACTTATACATTAGTTTAATAAAAATAAATAAATACAGACTAACGTGAACAATTCAGGACTATTAAAATCTATTGGTAATACCAAAAGTCGAACCTGTTCTTGCCTGTAATAAACCATGGGGACACCTAGTGGAAGGAGGTTGAGGTACTTACACAATTTGAGCCCCAAAAACTGACAAATTTCAACCTAGTAAGAGTTGTTAGGTATGTCAAACCTGATGCACGAACAAGGAATAAATCTAAGGCTACATTACAAAATGAATATCTGCCATGTACAGTAGGGTGCACTACTACTTACACATTACTTTAATGAAAACTGGAAAGTACAGACTAAAGTGAACAGTTCAAGACTATTAAAATCCATTGGTGATACCAAGAGTCGAACCTGTTCCTGCCTGTATTAAAACAATGAAGACACCTAGTGGAAGAAGGCTGAGGTACAAGCCATTGCCCCAGTGTCCTCATTGTTTTTTACAGGCAAGAAAAGGTTCGACTTTTGGTATTACCAATAGATTTAATAGTCCTGAATTGTTCACGTTAGTCTGTATTTATTTGTTTTTATTAAACTAATGTAAAGTAGTAGCACCCTACAGTACATTGCAGCCATTTACTTTGTAATGCAGTGTTAGATTTATCCCCTGTTTGTCCACTAGGTTTAACATACCCAACGATTTTTACTAGGTTGAAATTTGTAGGTATTTGGTGCCCAATTTGTGTAAGAACAATCCTTGGAGTTTCCGCATAGTTTCTCATCTACTGTTTATGTAAGTAGATGTTGTTGCAACTCGTTCGCTTCAATTCGTTGGACTATACACAGTGGACAAATTTGTTTTTGTTCATAAGCCACAAGCAAACTGGGTTAAATTATGGCTTAATGTTTGATTTTATTATTTGTACTTTTTATACACCAGTCAAATCGGCAGATTTTGCCTTTCGGTAGGTGGTTGTATAATTTGCTATGCCATAAGGCAATTGCATGGATCTTGTCATTTTAATTGGTGCCGTGATCCGCTAACAATTGGTGGACTTGCACCTTCAGACTTTGTGCTCTTTACTGGGTCATATATGACTTAATGCTTAAACCCAGTTTGTATTATATGACAGTTTTATCTGTTTGCATTGTCTTATTTAGTTTATGATGGTACCTGTTGTATGGACAATGTGAACCAGGTAACTAGTTTCTTTGCTCTGTGTTTGATCAGCCCGCAAGGGTCAAAGCACGACTAAATATTATAACTTAGTTTGTTTTTGTATGACAGTTTTACCTGTAGGTATTGCCTTTTATAGTTGTGTTTTTAATTGTTTCATGTATAAAGGCGAATGTATGCAGCCCGTTCCTTTTACACTGGGTTGTGAATTTCTCACAGCAACGGGCTCGTGATTTTTAGACCTAGAACTGTTTGGCATACCTAATTTATTTATGTTTTTATCTAATGGTGTGACATTTATTTGTGGATATTAACATTTAAAGGGGCATGCATGCAGCCATTTTATTTTTTCTCTTTTACTATATTGTGCTCTACTCTTAGTGAATAAACATGACTTTATGCCAAAAGTCAGTTTGAAATGCGTGACAGTTTTTCTGCAGGTATTGCCTTTTGGCTTGTGATTGAAACTATGTTATGCATAAAGGCGAGTGCAAGCAGTCAGTTCTGCTTATATTATATTGTGTTGTGATTTACTCACTAAGGGGCAGGCTCGTGGATCCAGACCTAAAGCTGTTTAGCATATCTAATGAATCAAAGTTTTTAACCAATAGTGTGATGTTTAATTCAACTGTGGAAGTTAAAAGAAGGGACGTGTATACTGGTACTTTGCCTGAAGAAGTCTTGGGATTGCCTGAGTTGAAAAGCGCTTTACAATAAATGGTTCAAACTGCCTGACTTGTGGTGTGGTGACTTGCATTATTCAGCTCGTTCTTTTTGCCTTTGTTTGTGAGTTTTACTAGTTTGTGCTGGATTTCCAAGGTGATTAGTTTGTGGTCAGATCTAACTAGGGAGGAGTTGACTACTGGTGTAGAGTAACGGTCGCCCATGTTAGTAATGACCAGGTCAAGGATGTTGCCACCTCTAGTGGGGGTAAGAACGAGGTGGTCCAGGGCATTGAAGTTAATGAATTCCAGGAAATGTTGGGCAATTGTATTGGTACATGAGTAGTTTTCCCAGTTAATGGAGGGGTAGTTGAAGTCGCCCAGTATGACAGTGTTAGGTTGGACCCTAATATTCTCCAGGGTGCTTAGGAGCATGGAGTGTTAGTCTTGGGACATGTTTGGAGACCTGTAGCAGGTGATGACCTGAATCGCTGTCTTACCCAGTGTTAGCTACACCTGAAGTATCTCCGATGCATTATGTTGAGCTATCAGTCTGGAGGTGTGTGCATCCTTTATGAATATGGAAACACCACCACCTTTGGAGCCTCGGTCCACGTTCTGGGGCTGAAAGGTGTGGAATGGGTTATAGCCTGGTAGTGCAGGGTGCTTTCTGCTGCCTTGAACCTGGTCTCTGTTACAGAATAAGTGTGGGTGTTCTCCATTTTAAGGAGTGCTTCAAGCGATTGCATTTTGAGATTTAGACTTCTAGCATTAAGCAGCATGACCCTCAGATTGCATTTGTTTGCAGCTGTTACAATGGTAAATTGGTCTTTGGAACACCGCCTAAAAAAGGCACTACAGGGGTGGCAAGAGCCTTGCCCAGTATCCACAAGCCCAGGGGTGCCAGATGCAGGCCATCTCTGGCAAAGTGTCGATGTCTGTCAATCATGTCATCCCAGGCAGACAGATACTAGATCCACTTAGAATGACACCAAAAACTTAGCCAGTTGTTGAAATCAGTTATTTTCTGCTTGTACTGTGGGATCATTCTGGGTGATGGTAGGAGGCTGCTCAGGGCTTGGATCATACTTGCCTGGGCTACATAATCCGAGAGGTCCTCCATGTCTCTTTTCATGTAGTCCCAGGGAGGTACGTCTCAGGTCATTAACACCCACATGTACAATAACAGAGTCATATTTTACCTGTTGTTGAGGGACCTGAGTGCATGCGTTATGTGGCAGATCCTGGCACCTGACAGGCAGCTGACTGTTACTTTCTCCTTATTCAACCTATTGAGTGGGACATCTGTGTGCCTCACTATCGAGTCACCTATGACTATGGAAATGAGATTTTGAAAAGAAGAGAATAATTTATTTTTCTTGGAATTTAGTAGCAGGTGATCCTGTAGTCAACTTTCAGCAGCGTTAAAGGTTTCTTGAGCAATTCTCCAAAGATGTATTAGGTTATCAGAAATGCTTATTAGGTTAGAATCATCAGCATATTGTATGAGGAAGCTTGCTGAGGGGATTTTGGAAAGAAGAGAAGTAAGTTGTAATGAATAATATCTTATGTGACAACAGAATCTATGTAGATATTTCCTGTCCTCCTAGATAAACTAGATTTTGATATACATGATAATCAATAATTCTGGTGTAGATGTCTATTAAGAGCAGTATGTGTTCTGTGAAAGTTTTCCACAGTCCAAGCTATAAAATGTTACTGTTGTTTTTTTGTTGTGACCACTGAGCTGACATACTGTCAGGCTTGCATGTTTTGGATTATAAATGCACAGCACATGGGGAAAGCATAACTGTAGCTTAACAATCTTATAATGTGGAAGTCCCAATCCATGTTTTTACTCCTTTTCTGCATACTCATACCTTTGATTTGTTTAACTGCAGTTTCTCAATGCAGTCAGAGCCAAGATGGATTAGGTAGGTTGCAGGGTTTTATTGTGAGCATAGCTGAGAGTTGCATTTCAGGCCCTCCAGTCTATGTTCCTTAGTTTTTCAATGTGTAAAATATTGTGTGTGTGTGTGTGTGTGTGTGTGTGTGTGTGTGTGTGTGTGTGTGTGTGTGTGTGTGTGTGTGTGTGTGTGTGTGTGACACAGCAAAAAATGAGTATGCAGATTCTGTAATGCTATTTAATGTAACAGGTAGAGGCCATGAGCTGCTCACTGTATTTCACTGTTGTTTTATACATACCTAGTGTTTGCTGTTCATACATGCTTTTTCCTTTTGGAAGGTGATGAGGATCAAACATGGAATTAAGTTTTGTACATCGAGCGGATATGCAGGCTGGAGGAGTAGCATAGGAGTAGAGGTATGTTTCATACATTTTCATATGTTTTACCTACAATAGATCTGAACTTTGTCAGAGGACTGGCTTTGTTTGCATTTGCATGCATCTGTAATGCAACTACAATAGTCATACAATTACCAGTATGTATTTAATAAAAAAGGTTAACATATGAATTAGGAGTAGCTATGTTTGCTGAAGTTAATGTTGTGAAATGTAGGTTACAACCTAGATGGCAGTCAATTATGTGTAACTGTGACAGTGATAGTTCATATACATGTTATTTGTGTAGTAGGTATTGGCATACTTATATGTCTGGCTGTGGTACTCAGTGACTGCTCTATTGTGCATACTGAATGGGTATCTGCTGTCTCAGTTTTTGGACTATTGTTGATGGACTATGTCTGAAGTTCAGTTCAATAAGGGTTGTGCTTCTTAAATAAAAATAACTCCATTTTGAACCAGAAATCACAGGAGCCAAAACAACACCACACTAAAGACACAGAAAATATTGTTAAGCCTTTTCATTCCATTTTACTTTTAGAACTTCATCAGAATAAAATACAAATGCAGTTAAACCAATTTAAATGATTTGTAAACACACAATCAAACCAATCATAGCCTTGCAGCAATAAAGACTTAAATACATAATTGTGAAAAATACTTAAACAACTAAACAAGTTCTACAATTATTTTCTTCAAAAAATTAACATATCTATAAAAGCAACAATAAAAATCAAATACATTTGGACATTAATAAACTTTTGACTGAAATAGTCTCATTTAACCAGGTGCTACATCAGCATGACAAAAACACCTGTCATTTAATCTCTAAAAAGTCAAGGTAGTGGTTAAACTGATCAATAAATGGAAGTTGGTTAACTTTTTCAACTACAACAAAATTAAATTTGCGGAAGTTTGAACAAACCAAACTATGTCTTGCAAATGCATTATTGTGATCTTTGTTTTTAATGGCCCTTACATGTTCACTTATTGTACATCATAGCTTCCTAGTTTTTTTCCCAATATAAAAACTATTACAATTGCAGCAGCTTGCCAAATAAACTAAACCTTCACTTTTACAATTATACATTTCCTTTGCTTTTAACATAAAATTAATATATTCAAAAAATATTGACAAGTAGAACAAATAAACCTACAATATTTACAATCCTGACAAGGAAAAGTTCCCACAGGCCCACTTGATATACTAGATTTATCATCCTTTAAATGCTCCAGTAAAAAACTTTGATTTCTGCCCAATCACCTTGGCAAGATCTTGATTGCCCAATATCACCTTCCAATTTTCCTTTATGATGTCTCTAACCTTATATAACTCAATACTCAGGAACTGGAAATGCAAGACATTTCTCTGCATTTTCACAGTTTTCTTTTTTAGGGGTAAACCCAGCCATTAAAATGTGATGGATATATTTGTTCCTAAGTTTCACAACCTCTTCTAAAATCTTATGTAAGTTGTCTATATGATACCATCTCTTACAAAACATTACAGTAAGGGTATTAAGTTCTTCTAAAAAATTGAAATTATCATTGATAACACAACTGAGGTGAATAACTTGACCCCTGAAAATATTATACTTAATAAATAAGGGATAAAAACTATCAAAATGTAAATAGTTGTTGCTAAATGTCTCCTTCCTAAAAATATTGTTTTCAAAACTTCCATGTTCAAAATCACCTGTGAATTGTATGTGAAGGAAATTAACTGTAGTTCACATGCAACTAACTACAAAATTCATCAGTACTGTTGTTCATATCTTGGCCAACTCATAAAACATCTCCTTGCTACCTGTCCAAACAAAAAAAAAAACAAAAAAAAGAAACAAACAAATCATCAATAAATCTACGGTAGTTAAGTAACATACTTAAAAAAGGGCAAAGGGACTAAATATTCACTCTCCCACCAACTCATTATTAAGTTGGCAAAGGCAAGAGCCATCTTTGCCCCATCACCACTCCAGAGATTTGTTGGTATATACTTTCCCTAAACTGGAAAAAAAAATATTACTCAAAACCAAATCAGGTAATACACAAATAGTTTTAGAATCAATAACAGAATATTTACCATATTTTTTAAGATGCAAGTCCACAAACTTAATGGCCATATCTTGATCAATAGATGTATACAGGGAACTTACATCAACAGTGCACATGATTTTCAACCACAAACTTGTAATCCTTAAGCCAGTCAAGGAAAATCCAAGAATCTTTCAAAATGTACTCACTATTTTGTACAATTGGATTGAGAAGACTGTAAAGAAAAGAAGCAATATTAACATGCATGTTATGTTTAGGGTTATGAATGGTCTCGGGGGAAAGAGAGAGAGTGTGTGTGTGTGTGTGTGTGTGTGTGTGTGTGTGTGTGTGTGTGTGTGTGTGCGTGTGTGCGTGTGTGCGTGTGTGCGTGTGTGCGTGTGTGCGTGTGTGTGTGCGTGCAGGACAAAGATGTATGGGGGGTGGAACACTAGCCACTAGGGAATTTTAAATATTACCCTAGGCAACTTAAAAAGTTTACAAAACAGGTGGTTTTGTAACAACACACAACAGGAAAATTTAAATATTGCTCTTAGCCACTTCAAAAATTGACAGAAGAAGGTCCAACAGAAAGGAATAAATATGGTGGAACACTAGACACCAGGCACCATCTTTCATGTTGTTAAATAGTTAATTGAGCAACTTTTTGCAACACACAAGTCATAAGACTTGGGGACTTCTAGAGACAATGGACACTGTTTAGTCTTACCCGAAGCTACATACAAAGTTAAATGAGTAATAGGTTTTGCAGCATGAAGGAACAATACGTATATGGGAGGGACAGTGGACAACAGGGGCACTTTTAAATCATTTAAATATTGCCCCAACCCATAAAGTTTATAGAGCAACTAATTTTTCAAGGATGTAAAAATATTCAAATATTCAAATATCTACCTTTGACACAGGAACCAGCTCCTTAACAAGTAAGATCTTTAGACATCTACACTAACTGATGACATAATGGGAAGGTTAGTTTCGCAAAATGATGAAATTTCTGAACAATAAGATATCCTATGTGCCTCTAATGCAAGAGGTTTAAGGAATCACACAGTGGAAATTCTAGCTTGGATAGATTTTTCTTTTAGTTTCTGCTGATTGGTTTGTCTGTGTGACCTTTTTACTCATTGTTTTAGTTTGTTAGTTGGGATATTTTGCAGGCACCCTAATGGTTATGGACATCAGCTGGGTGCAACAACCCTGTGTTTCTAAACATTAGCCAATTAGTCCACTTATGCTGTTCTGATAAGGCCATAAGAAGGCTGAAACAAGCATGTCCACAGCTAGTGGGGTTTGGCTTTATTGGCCTGAATATCCATAACAGACTTAAAAAGAAAAAGGTCATGGGCATTCAGAACTGCCATATAGCTGAAATACCTGAGATCCTTATGAGGTTATTTGGATATTTACAATGTGCCTCTAATACAAGACGTTTAAGGAAACACACAGTGGAACTTCTAGCTTGGCTAGATTTTTCTTTTAGTTTCTGCTGAACAATAAGAATTATAAAACTTTAATTTCTGGTATTACTGACCGACTCTAATAGTTTGAGTTAAGACAGGCAAGGCAGGTAAAAGAGGCAAAATAAGGGATGTTGTGTAAAGTCAGATGCAGTTGAGAGATCTGGGAGCATATTCATTGGGGTGGGAGGCTGCCATGCTTCTAAAAGACAATACTTAAGACATCCGAACAAAGCAAGGAACACTAGATGACACCAAGGAAAATTCTTAAATATTTCTCTGAGTCACTTAAAACCTCAGTACAGGAAGAATGAAACTCTAATGTCTGGCATTATTTATTGTAATCATCTGAGATTTATGAGTGGTAGAGAAAAAGATTATAAGGTGAATCAGGAAAGTTCTGTAATTTAGGGACAGGTAAGAGGTTCGATTGTGTGTGTGTGTGTGTGTGTGTGTGTGTGTGTGTGTGTGTGTGTGTGTGTGTGTGTGTGTGTGTGTGTGTGTGTGTGTGTGTGTGTGTGTGTTTCAGTCGGCGCATTTGTGTGGGAGAATGAATGATGAAGGGGTCTATGGCAACATAACATAAAGACCCTTAGTGGTGATTACCACAGGAAAGTGCTGATTAGAACTACTTGCAATATAATGCAGTTCAGACACATGCAAATTAGCCAGCATTTTGATATTTCTTCATTGTGGCTAGTATATCTCTAAAATCACATTTTCCATGATTGTAGAAACAGACCCTTTTAGCTGCAGCTTTGCACCCATGGTAGGGTTCTTTATATTATTATTGAATATCATCTCTGAATGAGTTAGCAACAATTTTAAGACTGCAAAAAATTGGAAGGAAAAATGTTTTATGAACATCATAGACTTTCCTATATAACATCAAAAATAACATGGTGTCAGACCTCTTACAATATTTTTAACAAATTAGTAAGATACCTGTTATATTGCAAGAAACTATAGTTATTACAGTTAACATAAGCATGGTTGACTCAAATCAAGATTCATGCCAACCCATCCATTCATATATTGTAAATTAATGAAATGAGTGACTGACTATAGGCCTGCTGCATAAAGATGCGAAAGCATTCTTTCTCCCAAATCATTATAAATATAGGTTTGTGAAGGGAATGCCCTCCATTCTGAATTTAGTAGCATGTTTTAAATAATCATCTACTGCTGAATGTGAAAGCCTAGCTCTTCAGACAGCATACCTGAATCCTACAGAAGCATTTGATACAGTCCTAGCTCAGTTTTCACAGAGGAATAAAGCCATATCTGTGACCCACAAAACCTGAATTCAATTAGCAGCTTGAACACCTGCTAGAATGGGGCAGAAAATAATACAACAGGGCTTTGCATGTTCACCACTTTTCTTGGGGCAGTGGGAGGTGCATGCTTTGTCAGAGGGAGTGCTTTGTGTTAGAATCTTCAGTGAAGACTGGAAACCCAAAAGACATGCACATTTGGAAAGGAGGTGGGGATAAAGGAGTGTGCTACACACAGATGTATGGATTAGCATCACATTTACTAGGAGTCAAATCCTGTACTGTGGCTGTAGGAGGCATCTCTTTAAGAACTCAGAGCCTTAATCCAACCCTTTGGACTGCTAATACATATGTGGTGGGAGTAAGACTCAAGGTCTGCTTGCCAGTCTGTTAACTACTGATCTGGCTGTTGTATAATGACTTGCTGCTCCACTGAATGGCCATCAGGACACTATTCAGCCCCCAAGCTCAGCTGGACCAGATCCTCATCTAGTTAAGAGGTGAGCCGGAACTGAGCATTGTATAACACTGCTGAGCTGACTGTGTTTAAGCCCTTGTCTGGCAAGGGAAAGAACTGGGACATATCCCAGTAGAAGATGGTCACTTATGGATGGATGTAGCTATGGGCAGAAACAAAGACTGAAGTCAGTGGGGGTGGGGAGAGGGTATACTAGGTAATCTGTAACACTTAAAAAAAGAACACCTGATGTGCAATTACATGAATCAAAAATTGTTTACTTAATGTAACAGAGAGTTAATGTGGGGGGGGGGAGTATACTGTAACTCAACGCATACAACTTGTAGAGTACCACAGGGCTCCTACTGGGATGTTCACAATTTGTTATCTTCTTTTCAGAGTTATAATCTGGTTGTTACATCTGGTGACAAAATATATAGCATACTGCAATGTGGAAAGCATTGTTACCGCCACCATAGACACAACAGCATTATGGGTGGGGTACAAACAATGTACAGTTATGGTGTTATGACAACGGTCTCATGTTCACCACAATGCAGTGCAGTATCTTATGCTTTTGAAAAAATACAACAGACTTTAAGTCTAAGTTTACTGGTAGCATATAATCTCCATTTATTTATTTATTTTTTAATATTTTTATTCATTTCCAAAAACAAGAAAACATGAATGTAGGCCATTTATGACAATGAAGTATCTACAAACTATCTAAAAAGGTAGGCTAAAACCTCTAAACAGATATCAAACACCAAAACCAAAACAAAGCATTTACAAGGGTGTCCATTGTTGACATATAATTGACTTTCTATACAATTGTTTCCTGATTATAATCTGCTGCAGTCATTATTCTCCAGTATTTCAGTTACTTTTTGCCATGCTACGTATAATGATGTAGTTCTTTCAGTTCTTCCTTTAATAGTGTTCATTTCCAATTGCGATACTGCTGACACCATATTCATGAATTGCTTAAAAGTTGGAGAAGCTTTGGATTTCCAGTTTGATGTAATGTTCTTCCTTGCAATAGCTAGGAGAGTCCATAAGATTACATTGTTCTTGGCACACAGTCGGGTACAGGTACATTAAATAAAATAATAGATTTGGAAATCTGGAATTTATCATTGAATACCATTTGCAGAAAATAATTTATTTTATCCCAATATGGTTTAATCAAATGGCATTCGTAGAACATATGTTGCCAGTCTGCTTTTTTTGATAAATCACATCTCCTGCAGCCAATATTTTTCTTAAACATAAGTTCCATTTTATGAGGGGTTACATAAGATCTGTGTATGAATTGCCATGTAAAAAGTCTCCAATGTAATGAAAGTGATGTCTGCTTTGGAGAGAGAAGAATTATTTTTTTATCTCTGTCATTTGGCACATGTCTATTAACTGATCTATAATAATTCCATATTTTGTCATTATTATGCATTTTTATTTTTTTGTTTGTTTTATAAATAGATGATAAGTATCCCTTTCCAGTAATGGGTTGATTCATTAGTAATATTATATGTTCTATAAGGTTAGGAACATTTTGTCTTATTGATGGTTGCATTGTTTCTTGTTTGCTTAATATATAGTGTCTTAATTCTTGTACATGTAGCCACGAACTCTCTTCCATATTTAATTTCTGTTTAATCTGGTCTATTGTCAGAGGTTTTCCAGAGTTTAGCAATTGATGCCAATATATTAATCCCTTTTCTTTAAGCATGTTGACTACTTCCATATTAAATGTTATTATATTACCTTGTGTGTACGCTACTGGATATAAAAGAAATGACCATGCTTTAATATCAGGATTGCTATTAATAAGATTTTGGAAAATTTTTAATGTATAAGTAATGTATTTGGAACTTATATTTTTATTCTTATGTATCAACATATATTCCTTCATCAGCCATAGAAAATTGTTTGGTATGAAATCTGTATACTTATTTGCTACTACAAATCCTGATTTTAACCAGATTCTCTCATGAACTAGCTTCCATTTTGATGTATATTTTGTATTTAGCCATAATGATATTGTTTTAATAATGGATGAATGCAAATATATTTCTATGTCTGGTAAACCTATGCCACCTATATCTCAATCATCTAGATGATACTTCATAGCTATCCTTGGTTTTTTGGATACCATAGGAATCTTACCATTAAATCATTTAATTGTTTTAGGTGCGATTTAGCTGGTGGCAAAGAACAAGCTTGTATGACATAAAGAATTTTTGGAAATATGATCATTGAAAAGAAGAATTTATTCCATCTTTGTATTAGATTTTTAATATTATTTAAGGTCTCTTTATAATTTGTTTCAATTGTAGTATCTAGGTTGTTAGTTATTATAATTCCCAAGTATTTAATTATATTATCTGTAGAGATATATTTATGGTATTTTTTATTTAGATCTTTTTTATTAGTATTTATAAGCAATACATTTGTTTTGTTCTCATTAAATTTAAGACTTGAAAAGTTTTGAAAGTTTTGAATTGAGTCCCATAATGCTTTTAAACTGCTATTATTATTTTTAAGGTAATTAAAATATCATCAGCAAAAAGTTGAATTTTAAGCTCTAGGCTGTTGTCTAGTTGTATTCCTTCAATATTTTTATCCATACGTATATTATTTGCTAAGGGTTCAATGACTAGCACAAACAATAATGGAGAAAGAGGGCAGCCTTGTTTTGTGCCCTTAGTTATTTTAATAGATTTAGACAGACAAGATCCCAGTTTTATATAAGCCAATGATTTTTCATATAATGATTTTATTAACAAAGTGAAGTTGTTTGAGAAGCCATATTCTTCTAAAACTAACCACAGATAATCCCAGTTCACTGAATCAAATGCGCTATATATGTCTAAGCTAATAACATTCATTTTGTTTTTTGTGACATTTATATAATCAATTAAGGAAAGAATTATTTTAATGTTGTCATAAGTGTTCCTATCTTTAATAAAACCTGTTTGATCCTCCTCTATCAAAAGTGGTAGTAATTGTTTTATTCGAGCAGCATGTATTGCCATAAAAATTTTATAATCTATATTAAGAAGTGAAATGGGTCTGTATGATGAACATTTACTGGGATCTTTATTTTGTTTCAGAATTGGTGATATTAATGTGTACTTACAAGAAGGAGGAATGTCTTTACCATTTTTAACTGATGTAAAGACATTCAATAACAACAGCAAAGCCTCATTTGATAGTAATTTAAACATTTCTGGGGTGATATTATCTATACCTGGAGCTTTGTTTAATTTTAGCTTATTTACTTCAGCTTTAAGTTCTGTCATTGTTATTTGTTTATCTATTAGTTGTACCTGCTCCTCTAATAACCTAACTTTAACATTGTTTTTGAGAAAAGCTTTCAATGCTGAATGTGTTTCTGTTTTCTCATTTTGATTATTAAGTTTATGAAAAAATTGCCTAAAAGCTTCTAGTATTCCTTCTAAATCAGATACTTTCTTTTTGGTTTCTATATTATGTATTTCCTTGATTTGATTTGTTTTAATAATTGTTTTAGTCCTATTTGCTATTCTTTGTTGGTTTTTAGGGTTCATTGAATAGTAACATAGTTTAATTATTTCTAAGTTGATCATTGTTTTGTGGTGTAGCGTCTCTGAGTATTTTTTATTAGTATCTTCTAGTTCTTTTATTAAGTTGGTGTTTCCATTTTGAATATCAAGCTTTAAATTATCTACTTTTGACTGTAATTCCATTAATTACTTATTCCACTGTTTTTGTTTATTTTTATACCATCCCACCACTCTTCCATATAGGTATGCTTTCAATGCATCCCATATATATATTTCAGATACATCTTTTGTAAGATTGATATCTAGGAATGCTTGTGTCTCTCTAATATAAAATTCCTTAAAATCTTTGAGATTTATGTAAGATGGTATTCTTGTTACTGATATCCTTCTCTTGAAACATAAGTCTATCTCAAACGTTATGGTGTTATGGTCCGAAAATGGACATGAAATTGTCTTGACTTTATTTAATTTAGAGGTTAAATCCTTTGTTATGTACACTCTATCTATTCTAGAGTATGTATTATGTCTATGGGAAAAATGTGTAAAGAATAGTGAATCTGGGATAGCATACTCATTTATGTCAACTATATTAAAAGTTTCAACAAACTCAGATAACAACTTTGTTAAAGGTGATCTCTTACGTGTAGTTTTAGTATTTGAGTCAGTTTCTTTTATAATGCAATTGAAATCTCCAGCTATGATTAAATTGCCTTTGGTATATTGTACAATGTCTTCTAAGTGTTGTTTGGCCACTCTAACACCTAGTCCTGGTATCCAATAAATATTCACTAATATATATATAATTTCATTGATAGATATCGTCACTAGACAAAACATTCCTGAGTTGTCATGGAACGTATTTATGATTTTAAGTATTAAAGTAGTTGTTTTTCCACAAAATTACTACTCCCCTTCGCTTCTGATTATAGGTGGAACTTACTAGTATTGTATAATTTTTATTGTTTATTTTATTTATGTCTTCCTGTGTAAGGTGTGTTTCCTGTAAAAATACTAGTTGTGCTTCACATAGCTTTAAATATCTATAAAGACTTCCCCTTTTGCAGCTATTATTTAAACCATTTACATTGAGATATACATTTTGCAATTGGATTTATATTAGCTTTGCTTTTATCCATATTCATATACTCGTAACAATGTGTAGATATGTGTACATGAAGAGAATGACTTGTTCTTTCTTCTTCCAACAGTATTACAATAGATTATAGACACCCAATAAAAGTAAATTACAAGATCATAACTGAGAACAATATAAGATAAACAACCACCAAACCCCTCCATGAGAAAGAACATCTCATCCTTGAATGATCTAATCATTCAAGCGATCTCTCTAAGTCTGCATTTCAGCATCCTCCCCCGGCCCCGCCATGTGGTAGTTTTATAATGAAAAGTATCTTATATATCTTTTAAGTATACGTGTATCTGTCTTTACAGATTACTTAAATACAGTTTTATCTATTTTTAATATTTTATAAAACACTAAGGCAACACAACTATACATAGATTTAATACTTAACTATTTGGTTTTGTTTAAATTGTAAAGGAAAATCTTTTATTTTAATATATCTTTTGTGTAGCAATAACAGTTATGCATCTTAAAAATAATATGCTTGCTGTCTATCTCCCTTATAGTGTGAGTGGCATTCATAGGTATCAAATTTACTGTAATGGTCTACATACATATATATCTATCTATATATATATATATATATATATATATATATATATATATATATACATATATATACATATATACATATACATACATACACATACACACACACACACACACACACACATATATATATATATATATATACACACACACACATACATACATACACACATAAATGCATACATAAAAAAAAATGTTAAGCATTATATGCATCAGTTAACCATGCCACAAGTAGATTAAATCAGAAAGTATCCGTAACAATGAATATGATGTTACATTTGTATTGCCACTGGCATATTTCATCGCTAGTGTACCACATATGTCATATGTCAAATAGCAACTCATACTCCTTATGATATTACAGGATTTATCTGCAGTGTTATAACTGTAAGGTTGGAAAATATGAGAAGCAAAGTAGGCTTTAAATATGCTATAACACAATTGTCTGGTACTTATTACTGTCAACTCTTCTACATACACAAGAAAAGATAACCTTATATGACCATCAACCATTTTCCTTCATTTTTCTCTTCATCCTTCTATTCTCCATTTTTAATAAATATCTGTTTCTATTGTGGCTTCTTTGCATTTAGTGAGGGTACTCCATATCATATTATAGATAATATATAACGTTCAAACAGAGAACATGCCCAATATAGAGACATATTCTCAACTCAAGTGGTCCACACCATATATTTACAACACTGCAGTCAGAAATATACTAATGAATATGCAATAACTAGCAGCTTTGCAGCATGTGTGTGTCTCTAACAAGTACATACCTATAGGATATTAAAAAGAATAGATAGCACGCTCTTGTTTCATAATTAACAAATGCACACAGCCTGGTATTTACTTTCATAGACAGAAATTAGATCTGTTACTTATATGCATATCAGGTACCAACAACAATATGTTAGTAAATGCCTATGCTATTCAAATCATATTTTAATGCTGATTGATATGAGATGTAGCTGACAATGGCTTTAGCATTTGTGATGTTATATAATATATATTCAGTATTATAAGTAAAAGTATGTTGCATGTCTATTTGCAATCTAAGGTTCAAGGCTGATCAATTTAGACATACAAGACAATCTCTTTAGCCTTAGTTATATAATGGGAGTTACTGTGTCTCTACACAACCATTTATTTTCAGTGAGGATGTTCAATATTAATATAACTTGCATACTTATAATTCAGCAGTTCTTTCCTATATATATATACGGGAGACTTAAACCTCGACACGGCTATTAATAGGACGTGCTGGAGGGATAGATTCATCACCCAAAGACTCCCTATGCTGTGGAACAAAATCCCGGTATATGTGAGGCAGAGCACCTCGCTGGCCTTGTTCAAGAGAAATCTTGACCAATGGATGGGAGATCGCAGATATACCCCAGGGATTACCTCAGTGTCACTGCTCGACAGAGGCACAGCAAAATAATGGGTATAGTTCCCCATACTAAAGGGGTGGCGTAAGCCACAAAACTGTGGGCTAGGCTTGTAAATCCCCTCGGGCAGATAGCCTAGTATAAACCTATGAACCTATGAACCTATATATATATATATATATATATATATATATATATATATATATATATATATATATATATATAAAACAATATCATAAGCAAGACTGAGATTTTTTTCTTGCTCATTACTGCTTAATGATTGTGCTACTTGAACAATTTAATATTTACATAATATCTTGTTAATTAAACAGCAACTCTTTTTTACCCTTAAAATGCCTAATAACACATAGCTACATTCATGAACCTTAAATTACGAGCTGGGAACTCTTATTTTACGACCCCTGAATGAAGGTTCTTCAGTTAGAATCCATTACAGTGTGTTAAACCTTCTAACAGCACAAAATGAAAGTAAACAGTCATGAGTGATGTCAGCACTAAAACAAGACAGTATGGGTGTGGTGTCAGCTCCTAAGCTACTTAAAGTAACCAGCACACTATTTATGAGATGGCAAAGTGCTTTTACAGTTTTAACAAATATTAAAAGTACACTGAAGTACGTAATGAATTTAGAAGGTATCGACACATACATGACATTTTATTATATTGTAATATTCGTTATTCATTTTGAATTGTACACATAAACAGCACACAAAGCTTAAAAAGAAGTATATCACTTAGAAGAAACTGTATGAATAGTTAACACATACAGACTTTACTATAATCTTTTCTGATAAGATCACCCACGTAAATTACTATAATTTAACTTAATTTTATAAAAATTTAATATATTTAAGTTCTTGACTGGAAATATATAACATATTTGTAAACATAATCTCCATTTATGAAAGCACACAGGGAAAATCTGTAGAATATCTAGTGAAATGGAGGAGAAAGGGTCGCAGCTCACAGTCAGGAGGCATAATGGATATAATTTACCTTTAAGTGCATAACATTTAATGCAGAAGATTAAGATTTTGAGCTTTTAATGTGATGCTTCCTATAGCCTCATCACAGGATTTGATGCCAGGTAAAACTTCAGTTTCCTTAAGAATTTATATGCATATACTCCTTGGCCCATTACTGCAGGCCCAAAGATTCCTGGACTCGTTAACACAAATACCCTTGGAAAGGTAGCCTGCAAGCTCACCAGGGGCACAAATATTCTTGCCATGGTCTCAGGCCACCAAGCTGTCTTCTTTAAAATAAAAAATAAGATTGGGATCCCAGCTAATCCTGGAACATTAAAAAAACTGTTCTAACACTAACTAACTCCTACTAAGCAACAGTCAAGCAGAACTCCAAGCTCACCAAATCCTGGGAACATAGCTGCCTATGTAAAGTTGTTCACAGAGGTCCTGTACAATCATGAAAATAGCTACATGGAAACAGCTGTACCAAGTTGAAAAAACATAAGACAGCCTCCAAAACAAGCCACCCTAGTAGAGTCCCAGCATAAATAGCTTGTATAACAAAAGAAATTTATGTCCAAAAATAGGAAGAGCATTGCTCAGGAAGGCAAAACTCCCACATCAATGTGAACAAGCACCTCAGGGGACTAATCAAGTCCACCAAAGCTGAACTTGAGATAAAAATAGCCTCTCAAGCTAAGGACAGCCATAAGGCTTCCTTCTGTTATTTTCACAACCTTAAAGGCAAAAACCATCAATGCGCTAAACTAATGATGAATGGAACTATGTGTAGGGAGCAAGAGGATATAGTAATCTGTTGGCCAATAAATTTGGTTCCAGTATTAACCCCCTTATCACCCCCAGCCATCCCTCCTCCTCAGAAATACTATCACCACTTCTCCACTCCCTATCACTAAGAAGCAGGTCCTCATTGTCCTGTCAGCATGAAACATGAACTGTCAGGCACACTAGAATCTTTATTTAACCATAGCCTCCAGACAGGCATTGTGCCAAATCAATGGAGGACTGCAGTGGTTATCCCTGTAGACAACAGTGGACCTTCCATGGACCCAAGGAACTACATACCTGTTAGTCTGACTAATCGTATGCAAGGCCATAGAAAAAATAATTATAGATCTGATAAATAATGACACTGGAAACCTATAGACACAGGAGCCTATCACATTTGGTTTTATCAAAGGAAGGTCATGCCTACATAACCTGGTGAGCTTCTTTGAGAAGGTCTGTAAAGCTATGGACAAGGTCAAATCTGTGCATGCTGCCTACCTTGATCTGGCCAGTGCATTCAACACAATGCCTCACTCTGGCATTGTAGAGAAACTTACAAAATTAGGCATAAACCAGTGTGTAACCTGATGGAGCTGGCTGACTCATAAGGCACAAGAAGTTAGGATAGGAGAATCCACCCTCACAAAGAGGCCAGTCACCAGCAGAGTTTGGGAGGGTATGGAGCTGAGACATTTCCTTTTTGTCATATACTTCTCTAAAGTCAAGGCAAATGTCACGGGGCATTGCCCTGACCAAGTTTTCAGATGATTGAAAACTAAGCATGGACACTGAATTCCCTAAAGACACAGAGATATTCTTCAAGATGGCCTGACACAGACAAACAGCTGGTGCCCGAGCCATGGATGAAAGTTCAATGTGCAAAACATACATAATAGCACCCTTTAGAAAGATGGTCACCCCTGGAAATTATCACATTGATAATATACCCCTAAAAGTAGACCAATTGGTGAGGGATCTGGGAATGCATGCTGACAGTAACCTAACCTTTATCCAACAGATATCTATTGTGGTGAGAAAATAATTCTACATTGCACATATAAGTAAGGGTATGGCATATAGGTCCAAAGAGGTCATTGTTCCATTATATTTGTCTCTCATCAGCCCAATCATTGAGTACAGTGTGCTTTGTGGCATGTACCTGACCAGGAATTTGCAACAGCCTGAGAAACTGCAGAGGTTTCTCACAAAAGGAATACAGTAAGTAAACAACAAATCTTATGTGGACTGTCTCAAAGCTATATCCCTGTAATCTCTCTCCTACAGACTGCTGCATAGTGATCCATGCCTAGCCTACAAGGTGCCCTCCGATCCAAAACTGATGGATCTATTGCACATCCACAAAAGAAACAGCATCAGAAATACCTGTCTACAAACACAAATCTCAGTTGAGATATAAACAGGACATGTGGGGGACAGTTATTTTTCCAAAGATCATCCCTTCTCTGGAAAACGCTTTCTATCCATGTGAAGCAAAGCTCATTCCTAACCCTTTTGAAATGTAACAATGATGAATGGGAAATGGGAAATGTACCTCTTGTTTGGCACCTATGTCCCTAATGTACTGGGACAGCCTCTGAATGCTTGATGTGCAAAAGTATATTTTATAACTGTAAAATTCATTGGGATATTGACACATCAGCGATATTATGTTACATTTGTGGTAAGTTTGGCTAGGCTTAAAATGGCTCTTGGACTGATAGCCTAGTAACAACCTATGAACCAATGAGTCTATAAAAACCTTAAGCTTAAACCACAAGTCCCTTGTACAGCTCACTATTTTATCATTGGATAAACTGAATACCACTGTCAAAGATCTTTATATTAGTATTTCTGCATTCTTCCATCCACAGGCCCATTTTCCCATTTTTTCACATGTGGTTGAGGCGTCACTTCAAAAGTAACAATCATCTTGAGCCAATGTTCACACTGCCAGGGGGAAGCCCTTCTGTGATTAATTAAACCATTTCCCTATGTTTTTTTTTTCTGTTTTATAACTACACACAAAGACACACACACACACACACACACACACACACACACACACACACACACAATATATATATATATACATTTACAGAGAGAGAGAGGAGAGAGAAAGACATCTGCTAAAGTACTGTTATAATTAAATTATTGCAAGGATAATGAAACTCTTACTGGGAAATGAAACCCAATTTATCTGACATACTGTAGTGGTATTAATGTTACTATACCAACAAGAGCCATTGGACAGATAGGTAGTGAGTTTTCCAGTAAGAGCTTTAGCCTTTCAATTAAGACCCCCCCAAACAAATCTTGGTTAAGGTCAAATTACAAAGACACAAAACCAAAGAAAACCCTCTGCTTGAGTGCTGTTAGAATCATAGATTTCATTTTTTTTGCCATTTCATATGCGTCTGCATACAAGGTTCTGCTTCAAGGCTATGAGGCTGAAACTCTAACCTCCATTTCTCTGTATCTTCTTTAGAATTTGTTATGTGATTCATTGACACAGTGTAACATTTGTTGTTGTATACATTGTTTCCCTTACATTGTGGTATTTGAGACTACATTCCTTCACCCAGTTGCTGTCCTATGCTGGTCTTTGTGCACCATTTATTTTTGAAGCCAGAAGCTGACTATCGTGTTCTTGTCTCTTTGAATTTATGGACAGGGATAGTGAAAATGTCTCATTAACCCCGACTACCGTCTCATGGCGCCTCTGCACTTACCTCCAAGCATGCTATGAGACTATAGGAATTTCAGTCTATTACCCCCGAGTGCCTTCCAGTGGCGTGAGAAACTTTTATGTACATTTATAAGTGTGTTAAGGGTAATACACACTGAAATCATAATTATTCTCATGATACACTTACGATTCAGTGTGTATTACATGTTAGTTACATTAAACTTTTAAAAGAAATTGTCATTTGAAGCTTTTCTTAAAGCTAGTGGTGGCAACCAATCAGATTCACGCAATCTCAGTCTTGGACCCCCATCTATCCCGCCCTATTAGTTTGGATGACTATTAACTGCTCTTGTTTCGGTTTATTTTATTCATCCATTTTATAAGAAAAAAAGGAATATGTAAACAAAAGCAAATTGGAGGATTGATGAGACTTAGAGTCTTCTTTTTCTACATGGTACATAGCTGCATTTCCACTTCCTAACAGCAAAGCTACGCGTGCGTAAGGGACAGTAAAAAAAATGCATACTCCAAAAAAACAGAGCTGGAGAAATGAGAGAGATAGCCAAAATTCAAATTATTACCCATTTCCGTTGATTGTTAATTTAGCGGAATTCTATTCAAACAGAACATAAGGTTAATTACTTAGAAGAATAATGGCTCGACCGCAGAGATAAGATTGTATGCATGGCTGTATTACGATTTACAAATCCTCTACAATGTGTTTTGATGAGGCAGTAAGCAGATCCTATTTTGAGTGCTTTTTTTGTAAAGTGTTGTTCAGGTTTGTACATTAGACTGTTCCTCAGAAAGGTCACCATTCTGTTCAGTGTTCCACACCCCCTTTTACATATGCGTTCTTCAGTTGCTCAATCAGCACGTTGATCCTGTAGAGAGTTTGCACACGTGGGCTGCCTTTCTGTTTCTCTCTTTACGTTTCTGGGTTTTGCAGCACTTACAACACAGATCGGTCTGAATGTGTAATTGAAACACTTGTTGATATATGCTTTAAAAGTGCACCTAGTGCAGTATAGTTCACATACACATCTGCATACAATTAAAAGCACATATTTGTTTGTGCACATACATACAGAAACTTACACTGATTTGTATTTTTGTGTGCATGTTCTAATAGTGTATAGAATGCTCCATGTTCTGAAATACAGCGAAGGAAACACATAGGGCAAGTGCATGTATTGTTTTTCCAATTTAACTGTTGCAGTTAATGCATTACTTGAATCGTTCAGTTAGAAACAGCAATTTTTTTTTCTGGAGAAGATAAAACAGACTGACAAGTAATTATGTTAGAGAGAAAAGGAGTATAACTCAAGAGTTTTTGTGTGAGTGTCTGTAAAGGAGATATTGGACCTTTGATGCTGGTATAACATCCTGATCTTTAACTTAAAAGGGCACTTTTCCATTAACGGAAGGTATAGAGAAAATTATAGATGGAAAAGTCAGCATATAGTGAATTACGCGACGGCATGACTTTTGTCCCGTTATTGGAAAAGTACCCTTAAAAGTAAATAAACACAGTGTACCCAGTGGAGAACACATCTTCCTGGCGCATACTAACTTGGTCTTAAAATCTAAAATTGAGTAAAACAGTCCTAATCATTTGACATTGACAACACTGTTTAAAAGTTTTAAATGAAGAACCCGCTTGCATCATTATTTGTATTACCACTGTTACATTGAACTTTGTGTGTCTAATGGCATTATCTCATTCTTGCAGGTGGTTATGGTAAAGGAAAGAATAGAGGAGGCAAGAAAGAGAAATAGGATCAGGGACAATTAGATAAAACATATGGGAATTTGGATAAAAAAGCACAGATGAAGAGTCCCTAAAAACTATATGTGATATTTATTCAACAGTAACAGAAAGCTGCAAAAATGGAAAGCATAAAAATGTGATATCGACCAAATAGTTTAAGTATTTAAGATGTGCATTGTACTGTCAGTTTCTAGATGCAGGGTAGGTAAATGGGCATTGCCAAGTCCAGAGCTATTAAAAGAATTAAACAAATGTGCAGAGAGTTTCTTTTGGTATGAAAAAAGACCTTTACTAGCCTGGCCAAAAGTTATAGAACTAGAAGAAAAAGGAAGATTAGGAGTCCCAGACTTAGACTAACCTGCAGGAATGTTAATATCAAATGCTATTAACGTTATTAAACTGATAGCTGTAGTGCAGACTGGAAAAAAATAAGAGACAGGGAAGAAAGCTGGAGGAAAAATGGAAGACATCGTAAAAGCTTTATTAGAGGTACTAGGAAAAAAAAAGAATTACAACTAGCATGGACAAAAGAAGTGCAGAGAATGTTTAGTAGGAATTGGTGGGACCCCAAATGGGAAAAAAAGTGGAGAAACAGAATTATACCAATGGGAAAAAGGAATAATACAAAATAATACAAGATACTGAGATATGGAGAATGGAGGGGAGGAGGACTATAGAGCTTTTGACAATAGCAAAGAAATGGCTCAGAAAGGACTAAGAAAGAAAAAAGGTAGTGGGTATCGGAAGTAGGTACCCCAATCAAAGAAAAAGTCGGAAGACATATGGCTATCAGTGTGTATGTTACTAAAGCCTGAAGATTCAAAATCTTTGTATGGAAATGTCTCCATAAATATCTTTATACCCCAACACAGTTAGCCAAAATACATGTAGGAGTAGATAACTCCTGCTGGAGATATGGGGAAGAAAGGGGTACATGGATTTACATAATTTGGAGCTGTAGGGCTTTGTAATATTTTAAGGAGGAGTTGGAAGTGGTAGTACAAGGAAGATGGCCAGAGATAGGGGAAGTCACCCAAAAATTGTTTATATTAGGATGTGAAGTAAATGTTCCAAAGAAAGACAGAGTTTATAGGGTTAATTATGAAAGTAGGCAAGACGGCAATTACAAGAAGATGGAAGAAACGAGAGTCCCCAACAGGACAAGATGTAGAAAGACTAAAGATTACATTGAAGAGGAGGGAAAGGCAACTAGGGAGAAAGGGGGGAAGAAACATGCAAAGAAATGGAAGTAGATGGATGAATCCAGGTCGAATCCACAAGGGTCGAGAGATAAAAGTACAAAACAGGGACAAGCTATCTGTGCTAATCGAGAGTAGGGAATGAAAGAGATAATTACATTGGAAGAAAAAAAGGCAAGTAGAATGATGGTAGGCATGAAGGAAGTAAAGCAGTACACTAAGCATGAAAACCAAACATTGTACATAGTTGTGGGGAAGAGATTATTATATAAGAGGCAATGAATGAAAAAAGGAGATTTTAAATGTTGGGAAAATATGTGCGTGCCCAGGCACCTGTGCAAGTGTCATCAAGACTATGTAAATTGTAAATATGTCCGAAAGTAAAAGTGCAATATAACACAAAATATACAATTAATACATTAAAAATATACATTTCAATTTATATGTAGATCTCGGAAGGAAATGTACTATTATGTTGGTGTATGTGGTTTCCTTGCTCAACTGTCTATCACAAAAGCATGTGGCTTCTTTCTGTCAGTCTTTTAAGGTTTCCATGGTTTGCTGTCTTTTCCTTTAATTTGGGAGGTGGTGCTGTAAGGTAGTGTATGGTGTGCCTTATTATTGAAAAGGCATTTGTCTTCTGTAGGCTTTCTGAAATGAAGCTGGGCTAGCTTGAGGAGGTTCCTTTGACTATTTTTGAGAGCATATTATTATTTATTTATTTTTTTAATGAAGCCTAACTCTTAGTGGTGGGTAATAACTCAGTTTTATTATTTTGAATAGTAAAGAAGTTAAGCAAAGGGTGACAGGGTTGATCCTGCTTGGAACTGGAAGCCATTTGAGGCTCTTTAGGAGGTTGCAGTGGTGTGTGCTTGCCATCAGCCAGTAGTAAGCATCTGTATGTTTACAGCTGCCTGTTCCTTTTTTATTCTTGTATGAACAACTGAAAAATGTAAGGCTATATTATTCTGGGAGACTTGCAGTGAAAACTGCAGCACAAGAATGTGATTTGATGTGCAATTTGATATCCTTTAGATGGTCTAGAGAGCAGTTGTGTAGTGTGGGTAGTACTGAGCACTTTATTATATTAGGCTTTTTTTGCCTAAAATCACTTGATAAGTTTATTGTTTTGTATATATAGACTAACTTATGATGCAGTTTTGTGCAGTTTTTCTCCCAAAGTTAAACTTGAATGAGCCTATAGCTAATTTCTGCGTGGAGTGGTGGTGTTAGATCGACACTGCTCACTTGAACTGCCACCATAACTACATTTAAACTGGAGAATGCAGCATGGTCATTTTTATGGAACTAGTAGTTGGGGGTAAGTTGAAGGAATGGATGTATTTTATAAACTAGACTGCACTAACTAGTAGGATGGTGAGAGCTGATGTGTGGAGAATTGGTCTGCTGTTATGTATAAATGCGTTGGTTTCTGTTAAAAACTGTAACTACAGCAGTTAGGCAATATGAATTTGCTGAAACTGAGTTTTTTTTTCCCATTAGCTGGAAGAGATAAATGAGAAGTTTTAGTTACAACTACAATAATTTATGGCTAGAATATGTTTTAAGTTTCGGCAGTAAAATATGTGAAGATTGCGGTTTTAGGTTAAATGTAATCAGTTTGGCAGTGTATTATACAGTAAGAGTTAATTTGGCCTACTAGGTAGAAAGAATTGGATAGTTTAATTCTTATAATTGTACAGATGGAACTGTGCACCACACACTAGCATGTCTAAAAACATCCAAACTCCTTCCATTCAGGATTGCTACTGATAGGCAGAAAGGATGATGCTTTATAATTAATGGCAAGACAAACAGCTGTGTACCACACATCTGTAGCTGCAGTGACCTCTGCCCTTTAGTCCTCATCTCCATTATCTACCCTTGACATCTCATACAATTCCCTTCAAAAAGAGTCTCGCTTTCGCTTACACAGGGGTCGAATAAACACCGTTCGCTTTTTAAGCATTTGGTGATTTAATATAGACCCTATTCTAACTCCGAGATTGCACTACAGTGAGGAAAGGGCAAATTTCCTGATTTTTCACTGTATCATGATCCCATAAAACAGGTTCCTGTCCTTCAGCACATCTTGTAACTTGGGCAACTGTCATTTTAATTGCCATTTTTATTTATTGCTTCATTTTGGTGGTTGTACATACTAGGAAATGTTACACACGTTTCGTTTTGGTGATTGTGCATACCTCAACATTCTACTGACGGGGTTGCTTCGGTGAAGTGTTCATGCTGGTGGTTGCACGTACTAGGAAATGTTACCGAAGGGTTGTTTGGGGGGAGCATTTCATTTAGGTGCATGTATATCTGGACATAGTAATGAGGATGTTGCTTGGGGAAATAATTCTTTGTGTATCAGGGAAGTGCTTGTGCATACATGGTCTGACTGCTGAAGTGACCACTGGGCAAAATAGTTTATTGTGCCATTTTGCTGCTTGTGCATACACAATGCAAACAACTGGATTGGTTACTGGGGAAACTGAGAAATTAAGTCTGAAAATTACATATGGTTACATTTCTTATAATACAGCACATAGATGTAATTATAGTGTAATATGCCAGCATATAAGACATCAGATAATCATCATTGACTAATTAATAGTATAATGTAAAATAAGCAGACAAGAAATCACTTCTGCTTGTATTATTCTATTTGTGATTAGTACTTGCATGAGTGAGTGTTGACTACTGCCAGCATGGAGCTACTAAATTTTTTGTTGTGCATTTTTCCTGCCATTGTCAGTCATGTGTGGAATTTAGGTGGGAGGAAGGGTTCAGAAATATGTAAGTGTTATACTATTTTACTGAATTACTCAGGTGTTCTCCTTAATGACAATAACTCTGTGTTACACAACAGCTGCACAAGGTAATATAATGAATGCCTAGTCAACATGTTATGTGCAGCAATTATCACCTTTGAGCATGCATAACTTTGCAGTACTGAAAGGAGGGTCATTATCACATTAGCAATAAGTGCAGTTACACTATAGCAGTGAGTCATTATCACTTTTCTGGTAAAAGTCTCAGCTGCTGTAACTGTTATTTACATAAGTAGAAGTCATTATCACTTTGATGAATGTACAAGCCAGATTGTGTTTTTTCTCTGCTTGTAGCCACTGCAAGCCACCCCCTCATTCTTCATCAACTAGCTATCCTCCAAAACCCCTGATGTTTTTTCATATATATATATATATATATATATATATATATATATATATATATATATATAATGTCTGTGCATATATGTGTGTATATCAATATATATGTATGTACATAATGTACTTGCACATATATGCATTTACACATGAAAGCAGTATGACAGTGGCCTCTCTTGGGAGATAGGGTGATGCATCTGCTGCATACATTGTCTGTAGTTCCTTTACAGGTGATTTACATGTGCCCTTTCTGTGCATACATTGTCTCTAGCTCATTTAGAGGGGATTTCCATGTGCCCTTTCTGTTCCCCCTTGTCAGTTACCAGCCAAGCTCTTAGGCACCAAGGCCAGGAAGGTTCCTATTCAGAGATCTGTGCCAACTGCTCTTGTGTTGGTGGGTGCATCACGGGGGGCATACCCAGCCATCCATAGATATTGTGATTGACCTGGATTGCAGCTGGGAACTTGGAGACTCTTCATCTCAGTCCCATAGTGCTGCTGTCCTAGGTAAGCATGGCCTCAGGGCTGCCACTGTGATGCAGTGTTTCCCTCCGGGAAAGGACACATGCAAAAAGACAAAGCCTGGGGTAGTCTAAGTCTTTTCACATGTTGTCTTGGTTAAGCTCTCCACTCAGTCTCCCTCCCTTCAGGTGTAGTAAATGTATGTAGGTCAAGGCAAAACCCTTTACATTAGCTCCACCCTTTGAGTCCTTATGACCATTGCCGAAAGAACACATGTAAATGGAAAAGGCAGAGTGCTGGCATTGCATGCAATCAGGAGTCATTGCTGCTACCAGCAGTCTGAGTGGGTAGCCAGCACAGGTATGAGACATTTCAGATGCCCACGGCCTGAAGTCCTGTGCATGTCCTAGGCATATTAGTGGAGAGGCTGTCCTTACCCTACTTTTTATCTTTACATGTGCTCTTTCTGTGCCCTCTTGTCAGTCTTTGTGTGTAATTTTGTGTTTTCACGGGTGGTAGGTATGTACCTCTGCAGCGTCATCACCACTTATGTACCTTATGAAAAGAATAATGCCCCTGTGGATAGAAGTGAAGATCTGGATGGTCTAACCAGGTAATGCATTATGATATACATATATATGTACTCTTCCAATAGATGTGTCAAACATCAGTAGTAATCTGTTTACCTTTTCTTTCCTGTGCAGGTTTGTCCACCTTCTGACACTGACATAGCTTCACTAGCAGGAGAACGACAAGTGAGAGTGTGGGTATGTGGCCATTCCTACATTCACTGGGCTGCCAGCCATGCCTCCATAACTGAAAAGCAGTATAACGTGAACTTCCCCACATCCAGTGTGAAGGTATACTGGATTACAAGAAGAGGTATGCATTGGAGAGGAGTACTTCAGTTGTTGGAAGAGAAGTGTTCCATCTACCCTGAGCCCGACATCCTTGTGCTGCACATTGGAGGGAATGATGTCATCAGTCAACCACTTGGAAGGCTACGATTTCAAATCGGAGCAATTTTTGAACACTTGCAGTTGTGGTGGTGACGTTGTCATTTTGTGTGGTCTGACATAATTCCTCGACAGATGTGGAAAACAGCAAACAGTCAATGAGCATCGCACAAGGCCAGATGTTTACAGAATGGGTTCATGCATGACTTGATGCACAGGGTCGGTGGATCTACAATCTGTCATGGCAGCATCACCGCAGAAGATGTTGACCTGTTCAGAAGGGATGGCATTCACCTAACTGAGAAGGGCATTGCCTTGTTCTTGACTGACCTCCACAATGGTGTGAGGAGAGCTATGCAGGATTGGTAATATGCAGCTTGTGAGAAGAATGGAAAACAGCCATGAACAAGTAGGGACCAGTATGGTAAGTAAAACTCGATTATGAAATATGTTGTGTAAAATATATTTGTATGAGTTTGGCAAATAATTGTGGTAAGGAGCTGGTGAAGATGCTGAGAAAGAACAACTGTTTCAGGAGAGTGCTAGCACGTACAATCTAATATGTCAGTAACCATCCTGCAATGCTTCTTTTTTTATTCTGCTTTTATCAGGCATGTGTTGAGTTTCGATGACAGAAAGGGCTTAGTAATACAGAACTTGATCCCTTGGGACCAGTGCTGAATGGACACATGTAAAGAGAAAAGGCAAAGGTAATGCAGACTGCTGACACTGAAGGAGGTCATGAGACTATAGTTGTATCAGCTGTCTGAGTGGGTAGCCAGCCATCACACATGTGCAGATATCAAAGTTTATTTCGGACTTGGGTTATGGAAGTTATTATTTTTTTCATATTTTGGTAAATAACTTTGCAAGGGAGCATCTGAATGTGCCAAGTAATACCTCATTTTGAAGACAGTATTGCTGGTTCCAACATGGTAAAATAATTGTGTCTGTATGTTGGACACATGTGTAGATATCAAAGTTTGTTTGGAATTAGGTTATGGAAGCTATTATTTTTTTCATATTTTGGTAAATAACTTTGCAAGGGAGCATGTCAGTGTGCCAAGTAATACCTCATTTTGAAGACAGTGTTACTCCTTACAACATGGTAAAAGAACTGTGTCTGTGCACTATACACACATACAGATATCACAGTTTGTTTAGTCTTGTACAGTTATGAAAATTATACATTTACAGTACTTTTCATTATTATGCCCATATTTTTGCAAGGGAGCATGGTGATCACACAAATGATGCATCATTTTGAAGCTGACATTCAGATGCACAACTTCTACACTGATATGTAGGCTCTGTCTGTTACAGGTGATGAGATATTACACTTTGTGTTTATTTATCAATTATGAGAAATAATATATTAATCATATTTCTGTGAATATCTCAAGAAAGGAACATCCCACAGTAATGGTCAAGGTATCATTTTAAAGGTGCCATTCATATTAACAAATTAAATTCAAATTGTATGGGTCTACATGGTACATTGACCAAGATATTGTGATTTTCTTTTCCAAAAAGGTAAAAAATATGCACAATATCAGCATTCCTTGCCAAATATTTAACAATGACTTTGATATGCACTATCAACATTTACACTGTTGGAAAGGTCAGTGTCTGCTGAACAACTTTCGCGTTTACATTTTTAGTCTAGCTCTTATAGTTAAAGAGTTATGAACATTTGTTTTCTGTATGGTATTACAAATGGATTTTTCTGAAAATGAGCTCAGGCTGCACTTTTGTTCCTATGGTGGAATTAAGCAGGCAGCTTTTCCTGAGCTGCTCCGGAGTGAATGAGTTAAAACAGTAGCCCTACTATTTAAATCGAAACCCGATTAAAAGAAGAAAGTGTCAGAAAGGATGGCTGTACTAATTAAACTTTTTCCTTATTTACCTTGCATACAGATTTATAAAAAATGTTTAAAATAATTAGAAAATATAAATATGGGATGTCTCAGAGTTAGCTCTCTACAGAAGTAATTTATCTGCTGACATTGTGATGTGTCCCCTTCCTGCCAAACTAAATCCATTTTTTCTGCATGTCAGTTAACTTGAGCATAAGACCACAAATATAACGTGTACCTGAAAGCTAAACCCTGTGTGGAACCACTGACTATACAGAAGATGTTAAGAACTTCACCATCTAATGTAACTAGTATTCATACTCCTTATAGTATGTTTTTGATCTATTTACCTTATATAATTTTAAAGAACATGAGATGACTTTCAACTAATTGTGCATGCTTCCAGATTATTCTTTTGATGTATTTATGTATGCATTTATTTATCTTCATTTTATACTTGTTTATATAGTCTTATTGACCTTGTCTGTCATAGCTATATACTATCATACATTGCACACTCTAATACAATTACATATTGAATGCTATTATATAATTATACTTTACAGTTTTTATATAACAATGATGTAATTTGAGAGACAGTCTAATATGCATAGATATCACAGTGATCAACATTTCTACATATATTCAAATAATATGTGGCACAGTGGTGAAGCTGTTAGTGTTGTCACCTTACAGTAAAGGTTCTCCGGTTTGATTCTTGGCTGGGGTGCCTTCTGTGTGGAGTCTGCATATCCTCCCTGTGTTCATGTGGGTTTCCTCCCACATTCCTAGGACATGCTGCAGTTGGATTGGACATTCTAAATTGGCCCTTGGTGTAGGTGTGTGGCTTCTGAGGAAGATTGGGTGCCAAGCTGGCAATTTGACACTGTAAAACTCTACTGCCACTCTTTCTGTGGACCATTGTTCCACTGTGGAGAGCCCTAATAGGACAGCCAAAAGCAGAAGACATAATATAAACAGAATAATATTTATTTCAGACATTTTAACACATATATGATAGATTTTGTTGAGCAGTGTTCATACATCATAGTGATTTTTTTTTCTAAGTATTTTAAACATGCTGGGTAGGAATCAGAGACAATCCCAAATCAATGTTATTTTAAGTGTTAGTGACATTCCTCAAGATGTGTGCTTAGCAAATCTTTGAACATGACATCCACACAGATATATATTCTTGTTTAGTGGCAGTGAATGGAGGTCTCCAATATGTCTACCTTTAAAACAGTGTATAGCTATACACAGATGTACATTGGTGAAGGCCATTGCAGAGAGGACTGCGCAGGCATTCTTAAACCAGTTCTTTAAATGTATCACATAGAAAATAATAATCCCATTAGAAATGACTTGACATTAATGTGGCAGCATGGATCCCATATCCTAGATACTAGTCCTTACAAAGAGGCCAGTCACAAGTGGAGTCCCTCAGGGATCAGTCCTTGGACCGCTCTTTTTGGCATTTACTTTTCTGAAGTCAATGCAATATCAGTGGTCTCTGGCTGACTAAATTTGCAGATAATTGCAAATTAAGAGCTGTCATTGAATCCTACACTGACACAAATGTTCTCCAGGATGGGCTGACACAGACAAACAACTGGTGTCAGAGTCATGGACTAAAACTAAATGCTAAGAAATGCATAATAGTATCCTTCGGGAAGTCATCCACCCCTGGTAGCTATCATATTGACAACACACCTCTTAGAGCTGACCCAGTAGTCAGGGACTTAGGGACACACATAGATAGTAATCTAGCCTTTGACCATCACTGTCTATAGTAGTGAGGAAATCATTTTATGTTGCGCAACTTGTAAACAAATTATGGCATCTATGTCCAAGGCAGTCATTGTTCCACTGTATAGGGCATTCATCAGACTACCACTGAGTACAATTCCCCCTTTGGTATGTACCTAATCAGGCACATCCAACAACTGAAATGTCCACAGAGGTTCCTCATTAAAAGAATACAGAGCTTAAGTGGACTGTCCTATGCATACTGCCTCAAGGCTTTATACCTGTATTCTGTCTCCTACAGGCTTTTGAGGGAGGATCTATGCCTCACATACAGGGTATTGTCAGACCCCACTCTGATGAACCTTCTGCATATCCACAAAACAACCAGCACCAGAATTACCTGTTCTAAGGACTTGAACCTTGTCTATGATATAAATAGGACCTGCTGGAGAGACAGATTCCAATAAATTACACCATCTCTGGAACAGGCTCCCCATCCATGTAAAACAGAGTTCTTCCCTTAACTCAATTCAAGTGCAGCTTGGACAATTGGATGGGGAACAGGAAATTAATTCTAAGTTTGACACCTATGTCTCTAATGGAGACAGTTCACCTGGAGATGGAATCAAGATGCTGCAAATCAATATAGAAGTAAAAAAGTATATGTAACTTCTCTTTATTACACGTTGTTGAGTGCTTTCATCTAACAATACTTAGATTTCTTCAGAACACTTGACTGCCCTTAGGCATACAATATATAAGAGGTGTCATTAACACCTAATTAAATAATCAATCCATTACCAAACATTTAAAGTGCTAGTGCAAATCTTCATACTATTCTCTAATGCCCTTTAAAAACAAACATTTATGAGTCAGGTTAAAAAGGCTACCATATAAAGTACCATCATCTTAAAATACCATCTTCTTAAAAACTTGTGCAATTTTGTAATTTGTACATATTCTTAATAAAAAATGTGTATTTTTATATTTTTATATATTTTTTCAAAATAACTAATTTCTATGTGAATGTACCTGTATTACTTGTGTGCCACTGTCATGATGTATTCATGGTTCATATTAATAATGTCAAACTTCTGGGACAAATAGGTCAGTAAGCAAATACCTAGTATATATTTTGAATTTGTCTACCCTTCATATAAGTCTAAACAAAGGGCATTAGAGAATAGTATGAGGATTTGCACTAGCACTTTAAATGTTTGGTAATGGATTGATTATTTAATTAGGTGTTAATGACACCTCTTATATATTGTATGCCTAAGGGCAGTCAAGTGTTCTGAAGAAATCTAAGTATTGTTAGATGAAAGCGCTCAACAACGTGTAATAAAGATAAGTTACATATACTTTTTTACTTCTATATTGATTTGTAGCATCTTGATTCTATCTCCAGGGGAACTGCCTTTTGGTTTTTATGTAGTGTGGACTGTTTCCCACTTGTTTGATCATTTATCTAATGGGGACAGGCATTTTGTAAATGGTTCATCTCCCAGGCTCTAGCTTTAAATGTTTAATTTCCGAAGCCCCTGCTTACACTTATCAAGGGTATCAGAACTTGTCAGAGATTTGGGATGCAAGGCTAGGCTTAAAAAGGCCCTTGTGGTTGTTAACCTAGTAAACACCTATGAACCTGTGACAAACACTTCTTAATATGTTTTGATAGACTGCAAATGCTCTTGCACAAAAGGCATTTTAGCAGCCTTTTCTAAATCACACCACTCTTGTACTTTACGCAAGATAAGATGCATAGTTTCCCATAGAACATAGTCAAAACCAGTTTCTTACAAATTATGTAAAATTTGTCTTTGTACAGTAAAGATTTGTGTTTTTTTTTTAATTTTATTTATCATGATAAGAACAGTAACATATTGTGGATCACATCAATTTGTGACTCTGTTTTATCAGTCTGGTTGAATTTATCCAAGCTGCAACCATGTGAACATGCTAAGCTACTAAACTTAGTAAGGCTTGTAATATAAGAATGTTGTATATTGTATGGTTTATCTCATGTTTGATTGTCTAATAATAAAGAATTACATAATGGCTATGCAATGAATGGCATTTTTTCTGAGTATAGCATCTGCATACAGTTTGTTGAGCTATATAATTAGAGAGGGCAACTGTTGTAAGTGCCCATGGTTCCTGGGTTTTTGCAATTTGGTTGTTAAGAGTCTGCTGTTTGTGCAGTGTTTTCTTTTGGTTTCTTACCACCTATAAAGTTCTTAGCTGTACAATATATAAATAACCAAGTATAAATTTGTCAACATCAGTAGTGTTTCATATTTTTATTATCTCTTGCATATAGCTAACAAGATTAGGATGTGAAACTATCACTTGAACATTACATGCAGAAGGAGCTACTGCAATGTCTCAGTTTCAACAATTAGTATGTAATTTAATTTCTGAATGCCAAACTATACAGTAGGAGTCTTTAGCAAGAACAGCTTTACTTCATCTGCAAGACCCTGTTTTACACAATAACATTAAGTTCAGAAAACAAAAGACATACAGTTAAGAACAAGACTGACTCTAGAGAAATGAACTTGTACTTACCTTTGAAAGAAGAATATCATTCTTTCTTGTGTTTTCAGCATTTACTTGGTAGTTGGGGGCAATAGTTTGATTGTCAGTTTTCTGAATCTGGGTGTTGTCAAAGCAGTTCTGTGGCAGAGAATGCATACATGCTACGCAATCTCCATCTAGTAAGACTGCCACTAGCCACATGAGCCCAGGGAAAAACATATTTATGAGAGTCCCATTAATTGTAAAACATTTTTCTTCCTGACTTCCGTTACTGTTGTTGCCACTTGCATTACCTTGGTCAGAATTCTTTTTCTGACTTCCATTACTGTTGTTGCCACTTGCATTACCTTGGTCAGAATTCTTTTTCTGACTTCCGTTACTGTTGTTGCCACTTGCATTACCTTGGTCAGAATTATTTTTCTGACTTCCGTTACTGTTGTTGCCACTTGCATTACCTTGGTCAGAATTCTTTTTCTGACTTCCGTTACTGTTGTTGCCACTTGCATTACCTTGGTCAGAATTCTTTTCCTGATTTCCGTTACTGTTGTTGCCACTTGCATTACCTTGGTCAGAATTCTTTTTCTGACTTCCGTTACTGTTGTTGCCACTTGCATTACCTTGGTCAGAATTCTTTTTCTGACTTCCGTTACTGTTGTTGCCACTTGCATTACCTTGGTCAGAATTATTTTCCTGACTTCCGTTACTGTTGTTGCCACTTGCATTACCTTGGTCAGAATTCTTTTTCTGACTTCCGCTACTGTTGTTGCCACTTGCATTACCTTGGTCAGAATTCTTTTTCTGACTTCCGTTACTGTTGTTGCCACTTGCATTACCTTGGTCAGAATTCTTTTTCTGACTTCCGTTACTGTTGTTGCCACTTCTGCATGTACAGTAGCAGTATGGACTATTTAGAAATGTTGCACTGACAATCACAATAATAATAAGTGGCATAAACATGTAAGCTAAACCAAAGCACACACGAAATATTTTGTCACAAGGACATTCAAAATTCAGCTCCACAATATTCTGTAGAATGTGCATGATGATAGTCAGAAAAATAAGTGCTGAGCCTCTAGAGTTTAAAGCTTTAATCACCTCATTGAAGAAGCTTTTAAGAGTGAGGCTAATTGATATACTTTTATGAACAGAGTTCATTGTCTCTAGCTGTTGCTACCAAAATGAAAGTAAAATGCCACCAGCCTGCAATTTCTTCTTAACACATTACATACAACTGTGTTGGAATGATGTGGGAGGGAGAAGATATACATGACTGTACAAGGGTGTGTCTGTAAAGGAATAACAGCTATACATGTGATTTATTAACTGCTTCTGTCTGAGGTAGAATGGTTCAACAACAAAGAAAATATCTGCATAATACGTACAATCCCAGGCAGAATATTTGAGCATTTCATGTAAATATTTAATGAGGGTCTTAATCATAATAAGAATCTTGTTGTAATTTCTCTGCTTTATACTGAATACTACACTATAATAATGTCCATTATTACTTCTTTATCTTCAGAATATCTCTCACATATACTTTATGTTTACATATATTTAAAGTTGTTATTTGAATATCATAATGGTGTAGGATTATAACATTATGACTAAAGAAATGAGCAATCGTTAAATGAAATTCTTATTATATTTTCAATGACTACTAATTTCCCTATGGTAGCTCATCAGAGTTGTTGCCTCACAGCAAGAGGTTCTTTGGTTTGATTCTTGGCTGGGGTGCCTTCTGTATGGAGTCTGCATGTCCTCCCTATGTACACATGGGTTTCCTCCAGGTTCTCCAGTTTCTTCCCACATTCCAAAAGCATGCAAAAAGTGGATTGGACACTGTGAATTGGCCCTAGGTGTGAGTGTGCGCATGCAAATGTGTGTCGTGCACCCTATGAGGAGGGATGGGCCTTGGGCTAGCAACCTGCATCTGTGAAACCCATTACTGTTGCAGAAACAATGAGCGCTGAGTACTCATTGCCCAATGTACCGCTTGGTCCATAAATGGGAAAGAGAGAGAGAGAAAGAGAGGTCATTAGAAATGCATTGTAGGTTGTATGTCTTTTGAACCACTTCCATATCATTAGTGCTGAATTCCCTCCATTACTTTATACAGAAATCCCTTTTGCTGCTGTGCAGCTTGTAGCCACGATCCTAATAACAGTCTCATCAGGCAAGATAAATGTTATAAGGGCCTAGCCAATGCCAGCAACTGGTGAGGCTGTAGGTAATGTACAAGGTTTGAGTATATGGTACAGCCAATCAGTGCCAAATGTTGATATTCACAGTATTCTGTCAGCCTAAATATATAAGAAAAAAGTGATCTACATTCCAGTCTGACATTATAAAAAACATATTCTTTGCACGGCTGTGAGGATAAACAAACCAACCAACAAGGAAAGTATCCTAGACTGGATCCTAGTTAATAACCAACCCCAACTGTATACAGCTGGTACTCTCCCTAATGACCTCAGTGACCATTGTCTAACCTATATCATAAAACATAAGGCAGGAAACCCTCACCAGCACAAATATAAAACATTTAGAAATGGAAAAAACTTTGATGCTGCTATATTCCAAAATGAATTAAAAGCAGTTGACTGGTCAAAACTAAAAAATCTAACATTAGAGGAGGCCATAGATCACTTTAACACTAAATTCCTAAGTATCCTTGATTCCCATGCTCCAGCACGTACAATAAAAACTAGATCAAATACAGCACCATGGCTCACAAAACATACCAAAGCTAAAATCAAAACTAGAAACAGAGCCTGGGCCAGCTGGAGAACAACCAAAGCCCCACTTGACCATCTAAAATATCGTCAACTCAGGAATGATACAAAAAAAATCTATTTTACTGGATAAAAAAAGCTTCTACCAAAATCTCCTACAAAAACACCACAACAACCCTCAAAAGTTATGGGCAGGCTTAAATCAACTACTTTGTCCAGGTCACTCCACCACCCCAACCCCGGCTAACAACACCTATAGTTCCCCAGAGACCATAGCTAGCACCTTTAATAACTTTTTCACTGAAACAATCAAATCCCCAGCAAATCAACTAATCCCCTCTAACTTAAACCACATGCCTAATCTACGTAATAATCACCTGGAATTTATCTTCCAACCAGTATCCACTAGTTTTATCAAAACACTTCCAAAAAAACTAAAATCTACCACCATTGCTGCTGACCTCCTCCCTGCAGAGTACCTACAAATAGCTGCAGATGCCATTGCATATCCTATATCTATCCTCATTAACAGAACCTTATCCGAAAATGCTGTCCCCTCCCTCTGGAAAATATCTCACGTCATCCCACTCCATAAAGGTGGTAGCTCCTCAGACATATCCAACTATAGACCCATTGCCATTCTTTCCCCACTAGCCAAAATAATGGAGAAATGTGTACACAAGCAACTAATGCAATACCTTTCACAGAATAACTTACTATTGACTCCCAGCATGGTTTCAGGCCATACCACAGCACCACCTCAGCCCTCCTTTCCTTTACTACTGCCATAAACCAAAACAGGAATGACAATAGGCTAACCTCTACCCTCTTTCTTGACCTATCAAAAGCCTTGGACATGGTCAACCATGAACTTCTCATTCTTTCACTAAAATCTATTTCCCTCAACAAGCCTGCTATCCAGTGGTTCCAGTCCTACCTGACTGGTAGACAGCAGGCGGTACTGTGGCAGGGCAAACTCTCCAGCCAGTTACCTCTCACACTTGGTGTCCCTCAAGGGTCCATACTAGGTCCACTACTCTTCTCTATTTTTATCAGCAACCTCCACACTGCTATCCCTAAAGCCACCTGCATTCAATGCGCAGATGATTCCACTCTCATCTGCTCAGCCACCCCCCCATCCTACTTGCAAGTCTTAACTCAAAATACATTTAACACTATCAAGAACTGACTCACCAACCAACGCCTACTTCTGAATCCCAATAAAACTAAACTTCTACTCTTCTCTCTCACTAGTAGATTCACCACACTTTCATTCTCTGTCACATTTAACAATGGTTCCACTATTTCCCCAGATAATCACACCAAACTGCCAGGGGTTATCATAGACAATAATCTCAAATTTGACCTACAGGTCAACAAAACCATACAGACCATCAACAAGAAGCTTGGATCACTGTATAGAAACAAGACATTTTTAACCCCACTGTCTAGGACTGCAATCGCCTGATCACACCTACTCTCTACTCTTTTATAGGCCTCATCTGTACTCTCAAACCTCAACAAATCCGAACTAGGTAAGCTGTCCCATAGCTACAATCATATTGCCAGATTTGTCACTGGCTCCACCTATAGAACCCATCACTGCCAGAACATTAAACAACTAGAGTGGCTAGAACTGCCCAGCTTAATTCAATTCAATCAAATCTTAATAGCGCACAAAATTTTGCACCACCCTGAGGATACCCCCTCACTTAAAAATATTATTAAGCCATATAGCAACCTAAGATCCCTACGGTCAGCCGATAAACTACTGATCCAAACCCACAAAGCTAATAACTCTGCTGGTGAATCCCTGTTTGCCAACTTCATTGGCAAAACCTGGAATTTGTTGCCGAACTATACAACCCTACAATCCTCCAAAAGTCTCTTAAAAAAAAACCTCAAACAGTATCTCAAAGTGAATTGACTATGTTCATGTACCAGCCCTGATTAAGTTATAAACTAAAAGCATATTCTGCACATATTCTGCAATTATCATAACTTGTAACTACATCACCAAGCTCTGCTTCCAATCTGATGTCTCTTACTTTTAATTGTCAGTCCATGAGAATTGTGAGTCCCTACTAAGGAACACTACTAACCCATTGTATATAATCACTTTGTTTTTATAATTGTTTGCTAACTTCTGTGTAATCTATGTAAGTTTGTCTATGTGGAGCTTTTCTCCCCGGGCCTCCACTGAAAATGGACATGTATCCAGTCAGACTATCCCGGTAAATAAATATAAAATAAATAAAATAAATAAAAATTGTTTTTATTTCATGTTTTTTAAAAAAATATTATGTGTTATATTCATTAATGTCCAGTTTAACAAAACAAGCAGGGCTTATCCTTCTTGTCAAACATTAGCACATATGTAAGTAGGCTCAGATTTTTTAAAATCTGCTCTCTGTGAAGATTAAGTAAAAAGTTTGCTGTGTCTTACCATAACTAAGTGGGTCTACTTTAGATACATGAAAACGCAATCTGTCAAATGCTCATATGAGTGAATAATCATAATATTGGAAATGGTATTTTGGTATTGCACTACAGTGAAGAGTGGGATATTTGCCCTTTCCTCATTGTAGTGCGACCTCAGAGTAGGAATATATATTTAGCGGGGGTGTGGGGGGCACAGCCCCCCACAATACAAATTTCAAAGTTATGATTATTCTCTCAAATGAGCATTCAACAGATTGCGTTTTTGCATATCTGACATAGACCCAACTAAGTTATATTTAAAAAACAGACAGGAAGGTTAAGCCCCTGTAAGTAGGAATCTAGAACCCTGGCTAACTTCGTTATCACAAACCTCAGAAAAAACTCATGTTCTAGGATGTACATTGTCTTTGGAGTAATAAAATAGTCAGTCATGATATATCTAGAAATCTACTGCCCAAGAAAACATTAAATGTAATTGCCAAAAAGTAATAAAAAAAGAGTCTGGATATCATAGTTATAAAAAGCTCTTTTTTACTGGCAGATGAGCCTGAGTTACAAAGTTGTGCACAAAACAAATTGAAGTTATATAAATTTTCTTGTAAAGGTACAGTTCAAGATATGGGCTAATGGAAGGAGTGGTTTCAAGGCATGTAAACTATTGGTTGCAGAAATTTAAAATAGCCAATAGCTCTCTCCCTTATATTGCCTGTTGTGTAAGACTTGTAGCCTGCCAAAAAACAGTACAGAGTATTGAGCTTGATTTTAAAATTCACAAAGTAAAGTAAATAATAGAAGCCAAGTCACTATAATATGATTTTTATGCACAAATGAAAGAATAAAGTATACATTACACTGAATATCTGAATATAAATCACAAAATAATTGGGAAGGTAAGCTCTCAATATTTTGCCAAGTTAGTGTATTTTTAAACAAATTCAAAATTATATTGGTATATATTTAAACCTCTAATTAGACTGTAAAACATAAAGGCCTGGGTTCAGCAAGCTCTGCGCGGAGTGCAGGAATAGTGCAAGAGCTGCTGCATGCAATATGTCTGCCGAGCGATCCAGGATAGAGTTCCTGGCGCATGTGTGATAGCCCTTACACTATTCCTGCATGGACACAGCGCCTGCATGCTAATCACCTCATTTGCTGGGGAAAACCATGCAAATGAGGTGAATTAGTGATCCAGGAAGCAGGAAGGGGTCTGTGCAGGAATAGTGTAGGCTGCAGAAATGTATTTGGTTACTAACTAAATACATTTTTGCAAACTACAAAACGGAGGCATGACAACTCAAAATAAAGCATGTATTCAATGTAGTAGGTATGCTAATGGCCAAATATATGACCATTGGCATGAGAAATAGTTGCAAAATTATAAAAAATACTTTTTTTTTTTTGGCCGATTCTGGGCGTTTAAGCATAGGACAGCGTCATGCAAACAGGATCATGAGGAAATTAAAAAAAAAAAAAAAGTGAAATAGCCTTTATGACACAAATCATGATTTTGCCATTATAGTCAATGCCATACATATGTAAGCAATACCAGGGAATAGTGGTCGCTAAGGGGGTAGGCTCAGTGTAAGTGTAGCTACTAGGAATTAGCAGTCAGTCCTATGCAAACGAGGGGAGTTATACTAAATCACAGATTTCCTCACGGTGTTAGCTGGCACCCAAATGTATAAGTGCAGCAACCCCACTGTGTAAGTCAAAGATGTGGATGACCTCATAAGGGGAAGTGTGATAAGTGCTATAAGCTCATTGGAGCTCTGTGGCCCGGGTTTGCCCTTAGATAAGCACAGCTAAGGAAGGGGGGTGTCTGAGGCTGCCTAGCAGTGTTTACATTGCCTAAATGGGTGTGCGTGCAGTGCACCAGGTTTTAAACATTAAAAAAACAGGAAATAGTAGCTCTGTTCACATTTGAGCACTGGGTATGCACGGCATGCCTTGGGGCTTAAACGGGAAGGCAGTAGAAGGGAAAAAACAGCAGTAGGAAGGCAATCAAAGAGAACTAGCATAGCTGGCAGGTGAAATGTATCAGAATCAGCCAATTACACATGGAACAGCCCAGCACACTACTATAAACTATGAAAACACCTTCCAGTCTGTTTTTTTCCCACAAACTCTACACCACTGGTGTACACAGACAAGGAAATTTTACCTGAGAAAAAACAAAATGTTAGGGGGCTGCTGTTGCTGTTATACATCAATATGTGCAAGAGGCTGAGGGTGGTGAGAATGCGAATGCTGATGACCAACCCACAGTGAGGAGAAAGAGAAAAGTCTACAGACCCAGGGTAACCTACCAGGGGCTACATGAGCTGGAGATAGTGGAGTGCTATAGGGTGGACAGGGACATTCTACAGAAAATTGTTGAGCTGTGCCGGCAATGCCTGACACACAGAACCAATAGAGAGGAACCCATCCAGTGGATTTCAAGGTATGTGTAGGCTTAAAAATACTAGCCACAGGTACCTTCCAAAGGGCAACTGGGGATATCATGGAGATCTCACAGGCATCAGCACCCAGGGTACTCCACTAGTTCCTGGATGCCTTGTAAGCACATGCCGGTGAGCACATATATTTCCACAACACCCGTGAGGCATTGACCAGAAATATGAGTCTCTTCCACCAAATAGCAGAATACCCTGAGGTAGTGGGTGCTATAGACTACATGCACATGCACATGAAAGCACCACCCGGCGAGCGGGGTAGGGTCTACATAAACTGCAAGGGCTTCCCCTCCATCAACTGCCAGGTCATGTGCAATGCCCTGGGCATTATCTTGAATGTGTGTGCTGGCAGCCCTGAAAGCTATCATGGCTCCCACATCTGGCATATGACACAGCTGTATCAGTCATTTGCTAGTGGGGACATCCCATATGTCCACCTAATGGGGGATGCTGGCTACGCACTGGAGCCATGGCTGATGACATCCCTCAGAAATACACACACACCTGAATAAGAACCACAAAATGAGGCACACGCACAAACCAGAATCATAATAGAGCATGTGTCCTGGATGCTCAAGTCACAGTTCCGCTGCCTGGACATATCCAGTGGAGCCTTGCAGTACTCTCCAGCTACATGTACACAAATGTTCATAGTATGTGCCATGCTACACAATATGATCCTGCAGAAACAGCTGCAGCAGGAAGCGCATGGGACAGGACCACACAGCCCCCCACCATTGCCAAGCCCATCACAGGCACAGAGGGACTCGGAGGTGGATCTACCTGAGCCTGCCCCTGTAGGCAGAGAAAAGTATGTTCAGTATGCCCAGGCCTTGGCAAAGAGGCAACGCATAGCACACACACTGACACAGTAGGGACCCAGGGAATGACACCTCTCTCTGACTTGCACATACAGTAAAAGGAATGCTAAACATGACACTGCCTTTGCTTTACCATGTATAGGGAGTGCACTAAGTGCATCCAACATAATCATCCCTCCAGCACTGTCATTAGTACTTGCACAGTCACAAGGTAAGTCAATTTTACAATCAATTGCTGAATGGAGTAGTATGTTCTAGTTGTAACTTTGGTATGAATGTGAGAATGCAAGAGAATTGGGTGGCCAAATGGGATGGCAGCAGATAATGGATTGGACACCTATATGGGCAGCATGAAATCCATAACAAATACTGCTGTCAACATACTAGGCAGTAATAGATAAGGTGACAAATCCCACTGCAGTATATGTGGTGGCCCAAATGTTTGTCTATAGGACACACACATGCATGTCAGTGAGGCTCACATACCCACCACCAGCCTCAGCCAGCAGGACAGGTGTAGATGACCATAAAGAAAGGCTGGGCTAAGGCCTCCAATTGACATCAATGGTTAACAGCCCACCTCCAGACCCACACAGACATGCTACAATAGGTCTGGCAGTTGTATATAAGTTCTGAAGGGTAAGACGTCTGAAACAGAAATGTAGGTCAATAAAACCTATGACCTGTACGCTACTGATATGCCCCCAGTCTGCATAATAGGTCAGAATACAAAATGTAATGGAAGCCAACAGAGTACCTGAAATACAGCAAATGTTTAACGTTGTCAGGTGTGCCCCCCAATCCTATGTAGAAATGCAGTAACATGTAAGTGTGAGGTGTAATAACAGTGGAGCACAGATTACCCAAGCTGGCCCAATCTACAGGATAGATTGTTGCATGTGTACAATATGCAGGGGTCCATGTGAGATGTTGTTGTGTGTTTAATATTGTCCCGAAGTGCTCAGCATGTAGGCATGGAGAGTTGTACTTTGGTGGCCTATGGGCAGTACTGTGGATGACAGGGCCATGTTCCGACAACTGCAGTGCCAACCACAATGCTTCTCAGCAATACCTATGTCAGCAGTTGTCCATACTCAATGCCCAGATGTCAATATCTGTCACTGTCTGAAAGATGGACATGCCATGAATGTGAGCCCATACACACACACAGTTCAGATGTGGAAGTACCCTGGTCAGAGTACATAAAATGTAACTGTCAGCTGCACATGACTCTGGAATTGTACATACAGGTTAGCAGCACATTAGTTGTCTGTGTAGTATGGAATACTGATGTAGTCTGGCCAATCACTGGCTGATCACAAAAGGCACAGTTATGAAGTAATGAAAGACTGCCTATGCCCCCACACAAGGCAGCACTAGGGGAATGTCCCAGGTATATATGCAAATCAGCTGCAAGAAGCTTCCATATCACACATGCACTTAGCTCACCCCACCATCAACCACAGGTTTATCACGGGTCATATCCTTGCTGTTGGGAATGAGTACAGTATCACCCCACTTCTGCATGACAATACCCACATAATGCAGCATGCTGAAGAGGTGTCCCATGCAGCTGTTTCCTTAGCTGTAAGCAGAACCCTGCCTGCATCCAGACCAATGGAGTAATTTGTACAGGAACTATTGCCATTAAAACCTTGCACACTTACCCTGTCACCCCAGGGGAATCCACTGGCTCATAGCCTAGGAATGTAAGACTGACATAATTCACTGGTCTGCCAGAGATGGTCTGCATCACTAACAAATGGCCTACAGTCCTCTGTCAAAGGCATGTGCCTCACCCGTAGCAACAATATATGGTATTTCATGGGGTTCCATCTAACAACATAACAGTCAACAGAACACAAGTGCAAGGCCATCTTGCCAAATCCCAGTATCATGCCCACCATGTCCTACTGCATAAACTGTGGACCAACACCTAAATACTGATGGGATAAAGGGCCACCTATAGGGAAACATTTCAGATATTGCTTGCATAATGTTAGGAAGAGGATAGAATAACACAATGGAGTGGGTATATAAACACAGATGCCATGAAGCGTGTGAACTCTGCAACTCTGATGTGTGCCCATACTACCCCTGCCTGCAAACCCAGTAATGGGGTGGCTACAAACCTGCTCATAAACCACAATGTGAAGGGGAAGTGACCAGATGTATGAGCCCTGCCTCTGGGTAACCTGGGTGAATCTGTACAGCTGAGAGGTATGGCCACAGCAGGATATGGCCATTCTGTTACATTGATATATGTACAAGAAGAGGATACTCAGCCACCAAGGTGCTGGATCATTGATACAGACCCATCAGCAAGTTTCTGCAGCTACCCCTCTAGAATGGCATGAGTGTGCAAGAAATTGTAGGATGCGGACTACAATACTGGACACTGCTACATTCATCTTGTATTCCAGGAAATAACTGTAAACAAATAAGTATATCTCTCAGTAGTTGATGACGTAATACCTCACGGTGTAAAACAGTACATATGTCTGAATATCTTTGCTAACACCAACCATGTAATACAAGCAGCACAGACAGCAAGAGTTACAGTATCTCTCACTATCTGTTGCCCATTGTGACTCCATATTGTCAACCTATCTTCAGATATCCTGCACAAACAGGTTGCTAGCTGTAGGTGTAGATCACCAAACCCTGGACTGGAGTACAGCCCTACCTGGAATGGATACACAGACTCAATACAGAAGGTCATACTGGGCATGCTCCTACACTTAGAGAAATTAAGCCCATGTCTGGAAACACAGTGGACTATACATATCTGTCATTCACAGATGTCTGCACACACACTAAATTGTACAGCAGTCATGCTTTGCACACACATTGGATAGCAATACTCACACATATCAAGGCCAACACACTATAATATGTCACACATACACACACAGAGATGTGGGGAAGAGAGAGACAGACAGTGACAGACAGAATTCCACGATGAGGCCTGTCCCACCCACCACACATCCAACTGGCTGATATCACATGATGTGTTGATGTCAATCACTGTTGAAATTCCTTTTTAGTAGCCCTCAGCCCTATAGTCTCTGTGGTGCTTCTGATAACAGTGTAACATGTTAGTACAAATCAGTAGTCATCTAGCAATTGTATACCTAGTCCTGTCAAATGTAGAGTTGTGTGTGACTGTGTGTGTGTTTCCCGAGGAACGATTTATGGCCCATTCACACACACTGTACTTCCAGTTGCTCATGTTAGCACTCCTGCTGATGTCAGTCACCTTGAAATAACCCTCCAACCAACTCTCAGTCCTATAAGCTATGTGTTGCCTGCAATGCGGGTGCACTACTGTAGTGTAAAAAAACAGTTAGGTAGGAGTTCTAATTGCAGACATGGCAACTGTGAAACTGTGTGTGTGTGTAGAGATGAATGATTTTGAGGTCATTCACACTCACTACACCACCCATTCCCCTCTTTTAGCATGCCTGCTGTCAGTCACCCTGAAATAACCATTTGGCCAAATGCCAGTCCTATAAGCTCGGTGGTGCTTGTGATCACTGCTTAATACTGTAGTGTAGCATACTAGTTAGGTAGGAGTTCTAATCCTATCCTGGCAACTGTGTAAATGAAGGTGTTTGTGTGAAAGAGAGAGTGTGTGTGTGTGTGTGTGTGTGTGTGTGTGTGTGTGTGTGTGTGTGTGTGTGTGTGTGTGTGTGTGTGTGTGTGTGTGTGTGTGTGTGTGTGTGTGTGTGTGTGTGTGTGTGTGTGTGTGTGTGTGTGTGTGTGTGTCTTTGATTATACCTGATTTATGGACATTCACACTTATTACTCTCTTCTTACCCCTTAGCACTGCTGCTGATGTTACTCACCTTCAAATATCCCTTGGGACAACTCTTCAATATATAAGCTCTGTAGCACTTGCCATAACTGTGTAGTACTATAGTGTATTATACTAGTTAGGTACAAGTACTAATCCTGATCCTGGAAACTATGTAAATGAGGGTGTTTGTGTGAGAGAATGTGTGTGTCTTTGATGATATCTGATTTTATGGGCATTCACATTTACTACTTTCCCCTTACCCCTTCCTTAGAACTGCTGCTGATGTTACTCACCTTCAAAGATACTTTTGGATAGTTCTCCAATATATAAGCTCTGTGGCACTTGTGATAACTATGTAATACTATAGTGTAGCATATTAGTTAGGTAGTACTTTCAATCCTCATCTTGGCAACTGTGTAAATGTGAGTGTTTGTGTGAGAGAGTGTTGTATCCTTGTAAAGACCTGATTTTATGGTCATTCACACTTACCACACTTCCCTTACCTCTCCTTTACCACTGCTGTTGATGTCACCCAGCTTCAAAGATACCTTTGCACAGCTTTCCAACATGTAAGCTCAATGGCACATGCCATAAATGTGGAACAATGCAGTAGCAATAACTGTATAGGTATGGGTTCTAATCTCATCTGTAGCAAGTTTGTGTTTGCGTACATTTGTCTACATATGTATGTCCATACCTCAAAGATTTTGGCCCCTGTTACACCCAGTGCATATCTCAGTGCCTGACTTTAGCAGTCCTGCAGATATCATCAACCTTAAAAGTACCTGTTACCAAACCTAAACCATATAAGGTCAGTGGTGTATGTGGTAAATGAGTGAAATAATGGTCCGGACATATTGTTAGATACAGAACCTCACCCCTGGTAAATGTGTGTGTAGGGTACAATTATTTTTGGGATCTGTCACCCAATACATCACTCAATGCCAGTATTTACAAGGGCTGGTGATGTTCCCCACCTTAGAAGTACCTTGGGACAAAATCCATCCGATAAGCTTCATGGCATGTGTGATAAATGTGGTACACTGCAGTAGCAATACATAGTTAGGTAGGGGTTTGAATCTCAGTATTGGCAGGTGTGTGTGTGTGTGTGTGTGTGTGTGTGTGTGTGTGTGTGTGTGTGTGTGCGTGTGTGTGTGTGTGTGTGTGTGTGTGTGTGTGTGTGTGTGTGTGTGTGTGTGTGTGTGTGTGTCTGTCATAAGTATCATGTGTGGGGATTTCTGTGATTGTGTAATAACAGGATCCATTGTGGGGCAGGTTTTGCTATATTATTATGCTGAGGACCTAGTGTATGTCACAATGTCCACAGCACAAGGTCAACAGATGTCCAACACTGGAGAGGTTGGTGTAGACAATACACAGCCCTACATGTGACAGTATGGATTAATGAACAATATAGGCAACCCTTCTATTACTCAGAGAACACTCTCCATCCATGTGTCATACACAAACACATTTGGCTGGCCAATAACCACTATATTGGTAGTTCCCCTGCATATTGCCTCCCAGACAGTAACCATGGTGTGAGACCAGTGAACTTCATGCCTGATGACCACAACAGTGCCACTGACATCAGAAAGAACTGTGATGTGTTACATGTCTTGACTGAGTGTGTGTTATCCAGAATGTAAAAGGACATGGCACCCTGTTCCATCCCCTGAGTAGCCAAATATATGTGTTCACTAGCTATTTTGTCATGTTCTCCACTGGACACTGAAACAACTGTAGAGTCTGCAAATATACCCCACAAATGAATACCATGTCTTCTACACATGCCCTGTTTGGACAGATGCCACTAACTCCACTGAATACCCATCTTATACTGTCAATGGAGGTGCAATCATGACATGAAATACATAGCTAGGTCTCACCAAATGAGGTTGGGAAGGCTACATCAGAAGATACCAATCTGTCCACTCAACATGCCTATGGATCACAGTACTGGCAAGTGTGTGTGTGTGTGTGTGTGTGTATGTGTGTGTGTGTGTGTGTGTGTGTGTGTGTGTGTGTGTGTGTGTGTGTGTGTGTGTGTGTGTGTGTGTGGAGATGGATGATTGTGAGGCAATTCACACTCACTGCACCTCCCATTGCCCTACTTTAGCATACCTGCTGACGTCAGTCACCTTGAAATAAACATTTTGCCTGGTTTCAGCCCTCTAAGCTCTGTGGCACTTGCGATACCTGTGTGATACTGTAGTGTAGCAAACTAGCTAGGTAGGTGTTTTAATCCTGGTCCTGGCAACTGTGATAATGTGTGTGTGTGTGTGTGTGTGTGTGTGTGTGTGTGTGTGTGTGTGTGTGTGTGTCTGTGTATGTGTGTGTGTGTGTGTGTGTGTGTGTGTGTGTGTGTGTGTGTGTGTGTGTGTGTGTGTTTGTGTGTGTGTCTTTGTTGATATCTGCTTTTGTGGACATTTACACTTACTACACTTCCCTTATCCCTCCTTTAGCACTGCTGCTGATGTCACTCAGCTTCAAAGATACCTTTGGACAGTTCTCCAATATATAAGCTCCACAGTGCATGTGATAACTGCTCAGCAGTGTAATAATAGTACATAGTCAGGTAGAGGGTTGAAACTCAGTACTGGTAAGTGTTTGTGTGTGTCATCAGTATCCTGTGTGGGTGTTGGTGTGACTGTGTAATGACAGGATCCACTGCAGTGTGGTGTTGCAGCAGTATTATACTGAGGACCTATATGTCCCAATGTCCACATTATAAGACCAACAGTTGTTAAACACTGTAGAGGATGTTGTAGACAATCCACAAGTCATAAATGTCTACTGCTATGTGCAATTACTATGTGATAGTATGGATTAGTAAACAATATAGGCAACCATTATAATAACCAGTGACCACTCTCCACCCATGGATCATACACAAACAAGCTTGGATCTTTCTCACTCCCTGTCT
>NC_056732.1:1761910187-1762045932 GCF_019279795.1 Protopterus annectens
AAGTTCAAAACTTTTTCGGACTTGGACAGACTGTCCGATTCCAACCCAAGGGTGGTGTTTAAGAATTCAACCAATATAAAAAATTTATTGGAGACAGGGAATTTAAGATATAAAGGTGAAAGAGGTAACCCTGACAAAATTGGCACATATAAATGTGGAAAATGCAGACAATGCGAATATATAATCAACCAAGAAAAAATCTATCTGGAAAGTAGAGATATTTGGTTACACAGTAAAGGATATTTTAACTGTGAGTCTAAGGGATTGGTATACTTTGCAATTTGTATAGTGTGTTCTTCTTATTATGTGGGCAAGACGGAACGTTCCTTAAAAAATAGGATTTATGAACACACTTATGAAATTAAAAAATGCAAGGAAACCAATGCCCTTTTTAAACATTCACTTGTCTGTAAAGAATATAAATATAGATTCTTTGTGCTAGACCAAGTTAAAATTGATATTAGAGGAGGTCCCTGGGAGGAAAATATTGGTTTTAAAGAACTGTGGTGGCAATTGGCCTTGGAAGCCAACAAACCCCCAGGTTTGAATGAAAATATTTCTATCTTGCCACTTTTAAGGTTAAAAGCTATCAAAATAAGATTATAATAAACAAGGCCAGTAGATGGCACTATTTTATTGTAAATAGAAGACAGTAAGGGACTCTAAGCACCATGTTCCCAACAATGAATTACAAAATAAATATAAAAATTAATGAACTACACTATTCAATAAATAAACAAATGAACTTAAATGTTTTTAAACAAAAACTTTGATTTTAGTAAATATTTACTAAGATAGCAGATTTTAAACTTTTAAACAATAAGTACGGATGTATTAGTCAGTACGAGACACTCAACACTGAATTTCAATTGGTTTTTCTTTTTTAATTGGAAGCATAACATGATTGGATAGGAATGGTATAAACTTGTATAAAATGTTTTTTAAAAAATGGCAGTTTTTATCTGATGAAGTCTTTCGGATGAAAACGCAGTATTGAATAAAGCGTTCATTATTTTGGAACTTTTCAAGTGGATTTGGTGCATCTTTTTTTTCTCCCATTGCTTCTTTTTTGGTGATTATTTGTGACTGTTGAGAAGTTGGCCGGAGTGACTTTTTACATATACGTATACACACACACATCCACACACACACACGCACACACACACACACACTTATGTGTATGTATATATATATATATATATATATATATATATATATATATATATATATACATATATATACAGTCAAAACAGTACTACCACAGACATCCTCCCTGATGTTAACTGACTGTACTGCATGATATCTTAGTGAAATCAGAATACATCCTCACAGGTCAGATGGTGTAGTGGTAAATACTGTGACTTGAGTGCACAGGGTTCTATGTTCAAGACCTGTTAAGGATTTTGTTTTCCAGAGTAAAACAGTTTTAAGCATTTGTAAGCAGGTTTACGCGATGCTAAGTGATGCTAAGAGGTGCTTACTTTGCCTTAGCTTCACTTAGTGTCGCTTAACCGGACTTACACGCATGCTATTTTTCAAAAAAAGAAAAGAAAAAAGGGGTGATAGAACAGTGTTGAAATGGGGTAAGCCAGGTAATACATGATGAAAGGCAAATAGAGATATGCAGGAGGGATGTAGGAAAGGACCATAGATACCCATTTCCTCTGCAGCAACAGCTGGACAGTTTCACTGTATTTGTACATGTATGTTGACCCTCAAACCCCAGGGAGAGGGGTGAAGACAATTGAAATGAATTGTGCAGCCAATTGGACCAAATTTGTTGTGTCCAGGGCACAAATGTGAGAAATGGGTAGCCATTGGGACAGAATGCCTTTTTTAAGGTGAGAGTGGGATGTAGGGGAAGGGGTAGAGGAACATTTGGGGAGTTCAGTTAGGTGGGTGAGGTAGACAGATAAGACAGACAAGACAGCATACAAGGGTGGTGTATGGCACAAGTGGGGAGAGTAACCACCTTGGATGGAGAGGGTGGTTGGGAATATGTGGTACAGGGGCCCCCAGATGGGAACAGTGGGACTTAGGTCCCCACCCATGGGCAGTCACCACTGACCCTTCACAACCAAGGTGGTGGCTGTGCTGGGGGATGAACCTGAGAGGCAGCCTGCCTCTCAAGCCATGTCAGGCAACCCTCCATTTGGATCAGCTACCCATCCATTTCCTTGCAGATGGTGCTGCGCACCAACGCTCGGACCTGGCGATGGGTGACAGGCTCCTGTCCTCGCCTTAGCCCGGGGGGACGGGCCCCATCCCCTGAGGTGGTTCCACATGGGGGTTGGTGGAGACTCAAAAGACAAGGGAGGTCTGGGTTGGGTCCCAGAAATGCTGGGTCCCAGTGCCATGGCCAAATGAGGTGGGACATGTGGATCCTCTGGGATATGCCATCCCATATGTGCTATGGTGTTGAGGTATTCCAAGAGATATGTGTTAGTCATGAGATAACCATTTAAATGGTAGTCATAACAGGATGCATGGGTGTTGCAATTTACTCAGAACAATGGGTTCCATCCCCTGAGGTGGTTCCACCCAATGGTGGGGCAGGTCCAATGGACAGGGAAGGTCCAGGTTGGGTCCCAGGCATGGTGGGGCCCAGTGCCATGGCTAAATGAGGTGGGGCAGGTGGATCCACCGGGATATGCCTTCCCATACATGCTATGGTGTTGAGGTATTCCAAGTTATATGAGTAAGTCAGGAGATCACCATTTCAACATTAGTCATAACAGCATGCATGGCTGTTGCAATTCACCCAGAACAATGGATTTAAATGGTTGCATATCAACAATTACACATGCATAAATGGAACAACAGTGAACATTGTAACAGTATGCAGGTTGCAATGACAGCAACAGGCCACCATGTGTGGAATTTGAACACAGGTATTTTCATATGCGAACACTGAAACATATAAACAATAATTGAAAACATGTCCCAACAAAATATGTTTGATACATATGTACCCATTACATGGATTGTATTATTGAAGCAGATTATGGGTGGGAGGAGAGGCAAGACATTCATTAACAGTTTATTAGTTTTGCCATGTTCACGACCGTACTGCTTACTATACTACATGTATGCCCTCACTTTACATCTACGTATGTCCCATAGCTTCTGTAACACTTACATACCTATTGGACTGTCTAACTGGAATGGTATGGGGTACACCTTGACAACTTTGTGGACATGACTAGAGGGGACCCATACATGTCATGGTGACATATACAGCACAGGTGGGGTACCCTGACCTGCTGTTCTATGGGTGTGTTATTGGCATACTTCCACTGGCTTCCTACCTATGTATAGGGTGATTGGCAACTGTGGCCAGTAGCCGTGACAGCATGACACTTGAGGGATGTGTATCAGGTAGTGCGCATGGTGTATGTACCTATCCTTCTGTCACTTGCAGCCATGGGTTTGGACAGTGGAACAGTTTTACACTGTGTGTTTATGGGTCAATATTAGAACATTGAATGTTTAATAGTTCGAATCACTAAAGGTCGACCTTTAGTGATCGAACTATGAAAACATTGAATGTTCCAAAAACAAAAAAAAAAAAAAAAAAAAAAAAGAAAAACTAAAGGGTGTAGGCAGCCCCCTACACCCCCCGCTACTTAAATATACCAACTCTGAGATTGCACTACATTGATTTAAATGGAAATCTCCCCTTATGGAGATTTCCATTTACACATTCAACATTCTCAGCATTCGCTATTGTCGGGTCGACAATATCGTATTCAATATTGTCGGCTTTCGACAACGTAATATAGACCCTCTATTTATTGCCATACCCTTCATAGTGCTTCTACAACTAATATTTCTCTACCTGTAAGGCCTGCGGATAGAAAACTGTTACAACAAGCTAACAATTTCTACAGATACGTAATGCTTCTACAACTATTTACTTACCTGTCAGACCTGTGGAAGGAAATGGTTTAACCAATGTGATTCTTTCTACTTATACTGCTTCTATCACTATTTATTTACCTGTAACAGCTGTGGAAGGAAACAGTTTAAACTACATGATACATTCTACTGACAGTGCTTCTATAACTATTTATTTGCATGTAAGAGCTGTGGATGGAAAACTCTGACTGTGGTGGTGGTGCTGCGGTAGCATTGTCGCCTCACAGTAAGACATTGTCCTGTTTGATTCTCAGCTAGAGAGTCTTCTGTGTGGAGACATGCATGAATGGGCGTACCATCATTGAAGGTTGTGCATCAGGGCTGGCAACTCAGCACGTAAAAATCTACTGCCAATCATTAGCGGACTGGAGTTCCACTGTGGCGACCCCTAACTGGGAAAAGCCGAAAGACACAACAACATTTGCACACATCTTAGTGGCACTCCCTATGTCTGCATGTGGGAAAAAGAATTTCATTGGTACTTCACAACACACTGAGCTACTGGGGATTAGTTGTGTTTTTCTCACTGATTTCTGCCTACTACTGTGTTGTTTAGACAGTCTGACCTTGTAATTTTGAGATTCTTGCTTGACAGATATATAGTTACTGTACATTAATCCTTTGCAATAATACAGTCTAGGTAGGAACAGTTTAGACAAGGCAATGCTACAGGGGACACAGTATGATACATTTCACAGTATTATTCCAGGTTCACACTTTTTTGAGGTGGACATGGGATACTCCATTGACACTTGTACAGCTCCACCAAAGTTACCTTTGCATGACTAACATCAGTTGATGCATGTTTAGAAGTGCCTTATTCACTCTGCATCTGGCAGGCCTTGTTCTGGCGAGCAATAAAATAATCAGCCCTGCTAAAGCTCAAACCCAGGATGCTGTGCTTCACAGTCATAGCAATATACCACTACGCTATTTCATGTTGGATAGTTTGGCAGTATATTTCTATTTTGATCACATGCCAGTCTGATAAAATAGCAGGGTAATGGCATCTTTAATAAGTGCATGTCACTCCATGTACATAACATGCTTCTATGTGCTGTCATGACAGTAGCAAGGGGTGTGAGTATACTGTATGGGACAACTGACTATATATTGGTAGTACCACAAACATTTTCCTTTGTATATGTTTCATACTTGGGTAGTATCCCATGTTATATGCAGTCACACTTGCATGTATTGTATCATAATGTTAACACTTTTAGCAGTGCTTTTCCAAGTAAGAGTAGATTGCAGATTGTAGTACTGGAACCATACACCCCTGCATGCAAAGCTGGAGTCTGGGTACTGGCTATCATGTTCTTGGTGTTTGAGTTGTATGTTTTAAGTATCTACTACTGAACATTGACCTGATATGTTGATATTAACGATAGACTACTATGTGTTTAGGACATGTCATTGAGGACTGCTGTCATGTAGTAATGGCATACCTATCACTGTCAGATGTCTGTCCTAACATTCATCTGAATGCATAACCTGTTGGCTAGCTAATTTCTGTCTGTCCTCTGTAGAGATGTGCAGATATCAGGTATTCATCTTGGCTGCATACAGGCAATCTCTGATTGACTGACACCGACATGTCTGCCTAGCTGTGTCATGAATGCCACAGCTAGGAAACCCCACCCTGTATGCACCACATGCCATGGATACTGCAAAAAGTCTACCACAGTCAACAGAACATGCTTGGGTACAGGTCTCTAACCCAGACATTAACCATGTTATGCAATATATGTTGCATACATGTCTGTCAGAGCACCTCACTGGCCCTCTACAAGAGAAAACCAGATGATTGGATGTTGAATTTAACTGTCACCCTGGGGATCACTCAAGTGGCATTGGTTGATAGATGGCCTGCTGACAAATGTCAGATGGCATGATGCCAGTGTACCCACATGCCCACTCTTCTCATCTCTCCATGGACATAGCCTGCCTGATACACACCTAGGAACACCTGCACCTATGGACCTCAGCACTGACAAATGTGTTAGTGTGCATTACTGAGAATTGCAGTGCTGTGTGCTTGTACACTTTTAGTTGAACATACTCTGAGCGCCTTCTCACCCACTACACCCCCCATTGCTATACTTGGAAATGGCTGCTGCTGTGATTCACATTAAATGCACCTTGTTACACTCTTCACCCTATGGGCTACCGGGAGCTTGCACTACCAACTGTTTTACAAATGGATAGATACACGTGGGTTATCCTCTGAGTCCTGGTAAATGTGTGCATGTGTGTGTGTGTGTGTGTGTGTGTGTGTGTGTGTGTGTGTGTGTGTGTGTATGTGTGTGCCATTCTATGTGAGTATGCAGATTTGTAGGAGAGAGCATTCTGAGGCCACATTCTCCGAATACACTAAACCTTGCCATACATTATAACAGATGGTGAAGTTGCAGACATTAGGAGAGCCATGACAGACCCTCACCCTACTGTCCCTGTGGCATGTGCAATAAATGCATATCCCTGTAGTAGTACTGGTTAGATAGACAAGGGTTTGTATTGCAGTCCTGGTCAATGTGTGATTTATGTCAGAGCATTATCATGGGTTTCAGTGAGTACAATATCCATTGTGGGGAGAGGCTGCTGTGTATACTGTCTTAACACCATGGTAGCCCCATTATATGTCCCAAGGTCAACTGTATGAGGACTGCTGTGACCATCAACCATACAGGTAACTGATTACACTATCCATCCCAATGATGCATGTGCTTTGTGCCAAAACTCTGTAACAGTATGTATTCACTGACAAGGTAGTTATCGTGCTAAACCCTGGTCTGTCAAATGTGTCTATGACTCTATGTGTTTGTCAATGTGTATATGACAGTATGTCATACTATGTATTGTTCATTAACACCCAGTACATCCCCCATTACAATACTGTACAAGGCCTGGTGATGTTCTTCACTTAATTGGAAACTCAGGACACACCTCTCCCCAAAAGCTCTGTGCTGTGTGCACTTAAGACCAACCACCTTAGTAGCAATAAGTACATAGGTGGTGTTTCTACTCTCCATGCTGCTAAGTAATTGTTTATATATGTGAAGGGATCTATGTCAGTTTATGGAAAATATATGTCCCAGGAAATCATTTGTCCAAGAACTAACTGGCAAAAGGTAACATTTCAAAGCAGTCATGTAGTGGAAATTCATTTAATCAAAACTAGTAGTGAATGTGAAAATGCCTCTTTCCCACTGTACAGTGATACTGAAGTTGATACATATAATTGGGTGTGGTTGTGGTCATAGCCATCCACATTGGGGTCAATGTTGTGCGTATCCCCCCACTTAGTGTGCTGTTGTACTGTACAGTTTATGTTAACAGGTTAAGTAGTTGTTAATCACACTATGTGTGGTTATACACCATCCCAAATGCTCCAGAGTGGGGGGCTGTGCCAGCCTCACCAGCATATCTATGTTTACCAACCCCAGGATTGCACTACAGTGGGGAAGAGGACATATACCCTGCCAGTACCAGTGTCAATGACATTCAACTGGTGGATAGATTATTTCCTGATATGATGTTTGGTCAATTTTGTCTTGGTGGAATTACATAGGTCAAAGTTAGTTCACTGCAAAATGTAGTACTTCCATGTGAACAGTATTCTCTGTGTATTGCATCAACACAAACAACTTTGTGTGTGTGTGTCATTCATAAACATTTGATGTGTGCCACCCAGTACACCTAACATTGTCCGCTATACAAGAGCTGTTTACATCAGCCACCATGCACTCACCTGTATACACCCCTCAGACCTATTAGCCATGTGTCACATGCAGTAACTGTTATACTGACCTATTACTTGTGTTCAGCTGTACCCAGGATATGACACAGTTAATGTGTTACCACAGTGTCACACCCCTTGTAGGAAAGGACAGCAGACCAACATCCTGCTGACACATAGACTCCTAGAACACAAACAGAATACATTATGGAGACCACAATTGGTCATTGTTAATAACAGCTGTAATGCATCATGTTTGGACAGCTACACACCCTGACATGTAAGCATTAAACATTCCAGCTGACAACATGTTAAACAGCATTACATTGCTAAACCGTAGTACATTTGCCCTGTGCATCAGAACTATATTAGCATGTCCCAGCATCGATGGTATGTATGACAGGGATGTGGCACACGTATCAACATATGCACAGGGTGTGTTATGGGTTTGCCAGAGACCTAGGCTGAGCCATCTGGTTGACATCATGTGTGTGGGTTGGGGGATCTTTATTGAATGGGCTGTGCAGATGTGGTGTGTCTAGATATGGAGGTGCCCTAGCTGTGTTTGTAATGTGCGTGTATGTATGCACACATTTCTGCCATGTGGCTGCCCTGTACAGGATTGGTTTGGATTGTTGCTGACTTTACATGGCAGGGTGTACAGTTCATTGTGTCTGGCCATGGCCGCAGGGACTGTGCCTGCCAGGGGTTGCACAGGCACCACCAGGCAGAAGCCAAGATATGGTACTCTCCCCTGATGATGACAATTGTCCACTAGATCTACATTCCTGTTGGGATAGGCCAGCACCATGTGCATGTGGTCTGTTGCACTGTGTTGTGGACAGCACCCCCTCTGCAGTGCTGGTGCTGGCACTGCCACTACGGGAATAGCCATGACTTGTTGCACATCCACGTAGATCTCCACCTGTTGGTGTTGCTGACCTACGTCCATGTGGCCAACGCCCTACTCCCACCACATGCTCTACCACAAACAGCACATGGTTGAGGATTCCCACCATCTCACCCAACCATCTATCCATTACTTCTGCAAAATAACGGTGAGCAGCTGCATGTTTATGGATGTAGTCACGTACAGCATGAAGAGTAGTCCTCTGCAGCCTCAGACCATCTCTGGTGTAACATTCCATACATGCCTTTGCCTCCATGATTGCCCAAAACATGCATCTGGTGACACCTGCTGTGGCACTTCTGCCAGGGGCATGATGACCAGCAGCCCTCCTACAAGCACCCCTGTACATCTGCCTGTGTGGTACCTCGCCAGTCATCTGGCTGTGGCTGCTGTGTACAGACACACTTGCCATAGTCACCACACTTTCCTGTCCCATGCCACCACCAGCCAACTGTCCCTCATCTATGGCCACTGGTTATGGGGTATGTATGGGCATTTTGAATGTGTGCAGGGATAGTGGATAAAAGTGAGATGTCAACCAATGGCACAGTTTCAGCCCCTAACAGCCCTGCCTGTGCCTCACTATGCCAGTCATCATTGTCAGAGTCTGTATGGACACTAACATCAGTTTGCCTGCAGGAGGGACCCTGACCCACCTCACCAACTGTGAGGTGCAGACTAGAAATGTAAATTAAGACATATACGTTATAGCACATCCAATTTTCCAGATTGCTTGTGACCCGTGTTATTACTACTGTACCTTTCAGCTGAACATACACATGCATACACTTGCTCAGGAGATACCTGGTATACATTTGTGTTCTATGTCAGTATGACACACTGTATTTACAGACTTTAAGCTTGATCATAAATGTCAACCTCTAAACCTCAAAATCTCAGAATGCACTCACTCAAAGCACTCCTTGAAATGGAGAACATCCACATTTGTGCTGTAACAGAGACCTGGTTCAAGACAGCAAACAGCACCCCTGCACTACTAGGCTGTAACTCATTCCATAGCTTCTAGCCCCAGAACTTGGACCAAAGCTCCAAAGATGGTGGTGTTTCCATATTCATAATGGATGCACCCACCTCCAAACTGGTAGCCCAACATAATGCATCTGAGATACTTCAGGTGCAGCTAACATTGGGTAAGACAGCGATCCAGGTCGTAGCCTGCTACTGGTCCCCAACCATGTCCAAGACTTACACTCAACGTTCTTAAGCACCCTGGAAGATATTAGGGTCCAACCTAACACCCTCATACTGGGCAACTGCAACTACCCCTCCATTAACTGGGAACAGTACTCATGTACCAATACTCTTGCCCAATGCTTTCTGGATTTCATTAATTCAAATGCCCTGGACAAACTGATTCTTACCCCCACTAGAGGTAGCAACATCCTTGACCTGGTCATTACTAACATGGGTGACCATTACTCTACACGAATAGTCAATAGTCAATGCCTCCCTGGTTAGATCTGACCACAGATTAATCACCTTAGAAATCCCCCCCCCCTCCACAAAGGTAACCACCATGAAAAGCTTCTCAATAGCTAACTTTGGGCTCTGAAAAACAGAGGTGTCTAACTTCACAGCACCCATGCAAAGGGAGAATAGTTGCATGACTGCTGAATCAGACACCAATACACTGTAGAAACACAAATGCATGGAACTCGCCATACCCATTAGACTCAAGACACTCTCCTTATACAAAGGAAGCCAATGTGGTGGTCCCCTGTCATAAACAGGCTTGACAACAGAAGGACACTAATGCAGAATAAGATGAAGTCCCAAGACTGGAAGCACTCTCTTATCAGCCTGAAAAAAGGTTGAAATCCCTCATTGAATCTTCTAAAGCTAGTTATGAAAACAGAACTGCAGCAGATAGTAAAGAGAACCAGAAGGCCTTCTACAGTTATGTAAAGAATATCCACAGTAATACCCAGATTTGCCCTGAGCTATTGCAAAACAGTACCTCCTATACCGAACCAACAGATATTGCTAATATACTGGCTGACAGATTCAGTGCTACCTTTACCCCTCTCTCCCACCCCAAAGAACCCTTCACAATACCAGTATATTGCCAGGCACCCAGTATTACTGCTTCACAGGTTAAAACAGCACTGTCCAAGGCCAAGAATACAGCTTCTATGGGACATGACAATATCCCTGGTTGTGTTCTACATGAACTACAAAGTGAACTGGCACCTCACCTGTGTGCCCTGTTCAATCACAGCCTCACCTCAGGCTTTGTCCCTACAAAATGGAACACTGCCACAGTCATCCCTCTCCACAAAGGAGGTGCAACTACAGACCCCGGGAACTGTTGCCCCATTAGCCTGATGAGTCTGATATGCAAAGCTATGGAATGCATCATTATGGACCTAATAAACAAGGATATAGGGAATCACCAAACTCTGGATCCTACACAGTTGGGTTTTGTGAACGGTAGAGCAAGCCTGCTCAACCTGGTCGGTTTCTTTGAGTCAGTCACCAGAGCTGTGGATGAAGGCAAGGTGGTTCATACAGCCTATGTTGATCTAGCCAAGGCCTTTGATACCATTCCCCACTCATCATAGAACAACTCACTAAGCTAGGTATTAACCCCTATATCACTAGGTGGGCTGCAAACAGGCTCACAGATAGAACCCACAGAGTGAAAGTAGTTGACTCTAAGTCAGACTGCCAACCAGTCACAGGTGGAGACCGTCAATGTTCAGTCCTGGGTCCTCTCCTGTTTGTTAGCTACTTTGCTGAAGTCCAGGCCAACACAAAGGGACTCTGGTTGACAAGGTTCACAGATGATTGCAAGTTGGGAGCTCTTATTAACTCCCCAAGTGATGTTGACATCCTACAGAAAGGCCTCAATGAGGCCAACGACTGGTGTCACAACCATGGCCTTAAGCTCAATGCCAAGAAATGTGTGGTCATCCCCCTTGGGAAATACCTAGTTCCCTTGTATTACCACATTGATGGTAGTCCACTGAACACTGAAGGCATTATAAGAGATCTGGGAAAACAGGTTGACAGCAGCCTCTCTTGTGACCACCACGTTGCTACTATGGTCAGAAAGTCCTTCTATGTAGCATATCTCATTACTAAAGGTTTTGCATCCAGGAAGAAGGAGGTCATTGTCTCCCTCTACTCTTCCCTCATTAGGCCAGTCATTGAGTACAATGTCCCATTTGGTATGTACCTCACTAGACACCTGCAACAACTGGAGAGGCCACAAAAGTAGCTCACATAGAGGATCCTAGGCCTTAAACACTTGTCCTAGGTGGACAGACTCCAAACACTCCAACTATTCTCTGTCTCATATTGCCTAATTAGAGGCAATCTCTGCTTGACTTACAAAGCCATGTCCAACCCAGCTCAGTTTGGATTGCTACATCTAAAGAAATCCCAATCCCTCCACACAACACTCTCCAGAGACCTGAACCTCATCACTACAATCAACAGAACATGCTTGAGGAACAGGTTCAGAACTCAGAGATTGGCCATGCTATGGAATAGACTTCCCATACATGTCAAGCAGAGCACCTCACTGACCCTCTTCAAGAGCAGTCATGATGAGTGGATGGGAAATAGAACATTCAGCCCGGGTATCACTCCAGTGGCTCAACTCGACAGAGGCAGTAGGAAGTAAGGTCGGGTGACACGAAGCCAGGGTAATCCTATGGGCTAGACTTGTAAAGGTTCCAGGGCCATTAGCCTTGTACACACCTATGAACCTATGAAATTGTTATACCAGGACTTCAGGGATTTCTCCACATCACTGGGTGGCAACAGAGTAATCCATTTTGATAGACTATTAATATAGCTGACATAACACAAGTATATGTGTATGTGACTAAAGATATCTGTCACAACTGTAACTATTGTCCAGCAGAACACTGTACAGTTGAATGATATTAATTCAATGTATCACATGCAGTTTAACACACATACATCTGCAACAGTACTTTACTATGCTCATGCCCTATATAGGTATCCTAGATTTACAATACAAACATGTATAATGCTCATACTCACATGTAACATATGGATATGGGCAACATCTCATTAACTGGCCTAGCAGTGGCACAGTCACGACTGTTTGACCGACACTCTAGTGATTGCCATATGTGAGCTGTCCTTTCCCAGGGTGTGTCAGGCTCCTCAGCTGTGACCCAACCTATCCACCTCTTACAGCATCACATGTGGACAAAGCTCAACATTAGGGGGGATATATAGGGCCAGATCATTTTTATTTATTTATTTTTTATTTAACATTTGTTGACCGGGCTATTCTAACTGGATATATATCCATTTTCAGTAGAGGCCCAGGGAGAAAAGCTCCACATAAGCAAATATTAGTAACTTCAGGTACAGATAAGTAAAGTTGTAACACATTTAGGTGCGGTACTATTTTAAGGTGAAGAATACAAATGTTATATAGACAAATATTACTATTAAAGTAGCAGATGATAAGAAACCAATTGAACAACAAACAATTTTAAACTGGCACACAATAAGAAAGAGAAGTGAAAAGTTCAGCAGCTCCAGGAACAGTATTTAGCAATGAATCTCTCATTTATCCTATAGTAGCATAGCAACTTTAGGGTAGCATGTAATAAGAAATATAACTAATGTCTGTATAGATATTTATATATGATAACAAGTTAATGCTGCAAGCTGCAAACTTTGCAAGTACATAATTAGAAGAAGATCATATGTAAGAGAAAGTTGTAAATACTAACTTAGTATAGGTGTGTCTACTCTCTAAGGCACAGAGAGAGTTGGAATTAAATTGCAAATGGTTATGTAGGTAGGGTTCAGAGAAAGTGGTGGTAACATTAGTTTGGGTTACTATGTGGGCATAATCAGTGGTTACTAAGGTATTCTCTGAGTTCTTTTTTGAACAGTTTCACTGAGGAGAGAGATGACAGTTCCTTGGGAAGCAAGTTCCAGGATTTGCCAACAGTGTTGGTGAACAGAGAATCACCGGCCTTATTTTTGGATTTCATTGTAGATACTAGTACTTTATTGACTGAGTGAGGGGTTGTCAAATTACAGTAGGGGGTTAGAAGGCTAGTAAGTATAGAAGTATTTTAAGAAGATAGAGAATCTTATGGGCAATAATAAGTTGTTGAATGTGAAGTTGATTAAGAAGTTCTAGCCATCCTAGCTGCTTTAGGTGTTGACAGTGGTGAGTTCTAAATGAGGAACCAGTAGCAAATCTGGCAATATTGTTGTAGGAGGTAGCTAGTTTGTTAAGGTTGTTTTTTGATAGGTTGGTATAGATGGGAGAGGTGTAGAGGAGGCTGGAAATTAGATGGGTGTGGGCAATAGTTGTTCTAGCTATTGGAGTAAGAAAGGGTTTAATCTTATAGAGGGAGCCTAATTTTCTGTTTACTGTTTTTATTGTTGTGTTAATATGTGTGTCAAAGCTAAGTTGGGTCGGGAGATATAATGATGCCATCATTGGATGTAACTGTGAAGTTAATTGGGGGGGACCTTTGCGTGGGAGTGAAGAGTAGTAGTTTTGCCTTTTTAGGATTCGGGAGGAGGCTATGCTGTAAGAACCAGCTTTCTACTGTGTTAAGCACTGTTTGGGTAATGGCCTGGAGTTGAGGTGCAGAGGTAGCCGAGCATATTAGTGTGGATTCATCAGCGTATTGTATATATGTAGCTTGAGGAATGATTAGATTAAGATCATTGATGAAAATTGAGAAAAGGAGAGGGCCCAGGATAGAACCTTGAGGGACTCCTGGGGTAATAGGAAGGTGAGAGGATAGATTATTTTCCCAAAGCACAGCCCATTGCCTATTTTCAAGGTAGGATTTAAACCATTGTAAATCCTGTGTATCTAGAGAGCAAGACTTAAGTATATTCAAAAGAAGTTGATGGTTGACCATATCAAAGGCTTTTGATAGGTCAATAAAGAGTGCTAAGGATAGAGTATTGTTGTTTCAGTTATCGTTAATACAGTTGGAAAAGGATAATAGGGTTGTGGTGGTACTATGGTGAGGCCTAAAGCCATGCTGACAGTTAGCTAGTAGGTTATTTTGCAGTAGGTGGTCTAGTAGTTGGCGGTGGATACATTTTTCCATAATTTTAACTAAAGGAGAGAGTAGAGCTATTGGGCCATGGTTTGGGAGTTCAGTTGAGTTGCCCCCTGTGTGCAGTGGGATAATGTGGGAGACTTTCCAGATAGATGGGATCATTCCTTCAGTAATGGTTCTATTTATAAGGCTGGAAATAGGAAAGGCTACTACTGCTGCAGCTATCTGTAGATATTCTGCTGGTAGAAGGTCAGCTGAGGGGGTGCAAGGTTTTAGTTTATGAAGAAGAGTGCAGACGAAGGATGTTGAGACCGATTGTATATGAAATGAGGGTGTTAAAGTTGTCAAGGAGAATGACAAACTTGTGCTAACAGGAGGTAGTGAATTGGCGAGAGTTTGGACTGCATCAGTAAAGAAGGTATTAAAGGCATTAGCAATATGCTTAGGAGTTTCACAGGTGGATCCTGTTGGGGTGGGAGTTTTGGACTGACCTGGGTGGAGGAGTCTGTTTATGCCTGCCCAGAACTTTTGAGGTTTGTATTGGTGGGTTTACTGGTTGTTGTGGTAGAAGTTTCTTTTATCTAGAAGTATAGATTTTTTGGTAGCATTTATCAGCTGTCTAAATGTTAGATGATCAGTTGGGTTTTTAGTTGCTCACCATTTGGCCCAGATTTTATTTCTTAGTATAATTTTGTGCCTTGTCTCTTTTGTTAGCCATGGAGCAGTTTTAGTCCTATTTCTCATTGAGTGGGATGGGGCATGATAGTTCAGAATTTCTAAGAATTTGGCATTAAAGCAGTACACTGCTTCATCTAATTGGAGATGTCTTAGGGGTGACCCGTCACATGCTTTCCGTTCAATTTGGAAGCTAATATGGTTAAAGTTTTTGTTGGTTTGAATGGTTTTATATGAGATTGGTTTATGAGTATTGATCTTTTGCCTGATTATATAGGTCAGTGAGTGGTCACTGACATAATCAGGAAGGATTCCTGCTTCTTAAGAAAGGGGGTGACTATTTATCAGTATCCAGTCAAGAATAGTTTCTTTGTTGTTATGTTTATGGATCCTGGTGGGGGAGGTTATATTTTGGGAAAAAACATAAAGGTTTATGTGGGTAGTCTGGTTGGCTGAGATGCAGGCATTCCAGTCAATATTAAAGTCGCCCAGGACAATGGTTACTTGTGGGTAGTTAGTTGAAAGCCAGGAAAGAATATTTTCTAGGGTGTTTATATTGTTACCAGGAGGGAGGTAGGCACATATTTTATAGATGGATTTATAGGTGTTGATTTGGAGTTTAGAAATAAGGATTTCAGTGCTGCTAATAGAAGGTGGTTCCATATTTATTGGTGTTACTTGCAACTCTGCTTTATATAATATTGCTACACCCCCACCCTTTTTGGTTATTCGATCTGATCTCAGGATATTGTATCCTGGTGGGGTGATTTCATTGTCCTGTGTTGCAGGTTTTAACCAGGTTTCTGTTAGGCAAAGGATGTCAAAGCAGTGAACATCGAAGAGGGCACAGAGGTGGGCAACTATATTGCTTATGCTCTGTATATTGAGGTTACATATAAGGAGAGAGTTTGATGCGTTGGTGACAGTTTGAGACAAAGAGGGATTTGGTTTAGGAGGGTTAGTGGTGGTTGTGGTGTTGGGGCCAGGGTTTGGATGGATGTCACCATCTAAAAGTTTAGCATTTTTAATCCTGTGTATGATATTTAGGAATTTATAGGGTGTGTATTTTGTTTTCTTGGGCTGGTTATAGTTAATGTGGACTAAATGATGAAACTTTGGCACTAAATAGAAGGGTGTAGAGGTAATATTAATATACTTTAGGTAAGGTGGTAGGTCTGTCAGGGTTGATTGTTTAAGGGACTGGTTGAAGTTAGTCAAGGAAAGATGTTCATATTTAGTTAGGACATAGGTTATAAATAGTAAAGGAAGGATGGCAATTAAGAGGAATAGTATTGGGTATTTGGATCTGGGTGTAATGATCATAGTAAACCATTAGGTAAATAAGTAATTGGGGTACATTATCTTAAAGAGGATGATAGTGGGGTGGTTCTGCAAGGTTTTATAGTAAGTTTGGATATTGAGTTTGTAACTTGATTAAGTACTTATTAAAGTAATGAGTATCTATAAGTGGTGAGCTAGGGTAGTTATCATTTAATGAGTAGGAGGATGGAATTGGTTGTATAGGAATGGGGGTGTGGCCACTGGACGTTTATGGTTAGGACCCCATGGGGTGGGTGGGAATTGGGGGTAGGGTAGTGGATTGAAATGAGCCCACAGGGCAAATGGAGCGGGCTCAGACAGGTAGCAGAGTAAGTCAGCAAAAACCTATCAGCAAGCAGCTAACTACTGGGTACCTTAGTTGGGAAGCTGTGGTCATGAAAGTAAGCGGTATCTGAGAGCAGTGCTAGTGGAAAGTAACATGTAGAGTGGAGAGATAGGGCAGGAAGAAAGTTCTCAATCCTGGGCCAGAACTTTAATTTAGTTAGAAATCAGGGAAGGATAGATGAATTAGGTACTATCCTGGTTTAGAGTGTCATCTAGTGGTCAGATAGTGTAATTACAACAGAAGCAAGTGATCAGAGAGAGATGGTACAGGGTTTGCGAAGGCTCCTGTAGACAGTTGCAGGAGACAGCACAGGAGAGAAAAAAAACATATAAATATTAATGGATAGAGAGGGAAGTATGGCTGCTGGGTATCCTGGATAGGTAGCATATAATACATACACCAGATATTAAGCAAATGTTTAAATATTATCACTCTGTTGGATAACACATACTTTCTTTTTGCTATAGAGGAGTTGGTTAGATTTGTTTGCAGGGAGTCCTTTCACCAGGTAGGTAGGTTCATAAGGTTTTAGTGTAGGATATATGTTTCAAACCTAGGAACAGTGGGGACAAAAGAAACAGTGAAGGGGTAAGAAAACATGCATTTAAAAGACAGTTAGGGTAGTACACAGAGCATTCAGTTCAAACAAACAAACAGACATTTAAATACAGTTGGGGTACTACTCAGAGCATTCCAGTTCATACAAACAATGGAAAAAACATTCATTGCAGAGTTTACAGATACAAAGCAAGGCATACTAGCACCTATTCAAACTAACTAATGGTACAGAGTACTCAAACAAAGTAAGAGAAAAGGTCTAAGCAGTGTACAGCAGTCTAGCTAGGAAATACTCAATAAATGCTGCAGTGTTGAGCTAGGTCCAGAGTAGTATAAGCAGTGAGCCACAGAGACACTAAGGTTATTAATTACATGAGAAGCTAGTGAGGAAAAAAAGCACCTTATGTTAAAATATTTGGACTAGTTCCTTAATGTCCACCACATTAACAACAGGACTGGGCAGTAACTATACAGGTTATATACAGCAATTCAGTATAGCTTGACTAAATAATAGCTTATGCTAACAGAAGGTGACACAAATATAATCAAACAACTAGCCATGGCTATGTGTAATACTATCCACACATATTTGAGGTGCCACAAGCTAATTCTCACTCTATAGGAGTCCCACTGAGTTGGGAGTATGCTCAGGTAAGCTATACACAGTTCATGCTTAAGTACCTATCCAGGCTACATACAAGCCAGGGCACTGTATGCCATGTGGCCAAGATAGTGTATGTCATGCCATATAATAGGTTAGGTAGGGAGGCTAGGTTCTTTTAGCGCTCGGACAATGTTAACTTAAAAGTGTTCCATTACCATTTAACGAATACCACTCTGTTTTTGAGCGTTTGCTCAGATCATAGTTCCAGCCCAAGCACCAATTCAGGCAGGCATGAAAGCTAGGACACAGTAAGCCCTGAGGCCAAATAAAAGTACGCTGTTTTGCTTATTAGCTCAGGAGAGGAAGCTCTAGTTCTATCACTCACAGACAATGTCCACTTTACAGCGCTCCTTCACTTTTGGCAATAACATGCTGCTATCTAGTGTTCGCTAGATAAAACATAGCAATAAATTGCTTTCTTGATTTCCAAGCAGGGGTTATACGCACTTTTGCTATATTTTAATATACTGAACTTTTGGCAATAGGACGCTATAATCTAGTGTTCACTAAGTACATCAAATGGTATAAGGCGTTCTTCAGTTCCAAGCAGTGGTTAAATGCTTGGAATTATTCGGGGAAAAAAAAAACATAAAGTAGCATAGGGGAAAAACAAGCATGGGTCAAGCACTCACAACCTGGTAAAGGTGGATTTACAGTAAGTTGCTCGCAATTATCTTAAACTCAAAAGTTTACACACAATATCCTAAGGCCAGACAAAAGGCTATCAAACTAAAAGGTTAACCTGGGTAAGACCATAAAACAGGCTAGTTCAGTTGCAGAAATGTTCAGTTTTATTTAACCTCCGATGAACGAAAAAGAAACCAAAAACTCACTGGTTGGATTCAAGACGCTCTCCACAAGATGCTGGAATATTTTTCCTTTTATTTACTGATAGAGTTGAAGTGCGTTCAATATCATGCACTTTTCAGCAAGTGAATACTCAACTTCTTCAGAATGCAAAACAGTGGAGCCTTCCAAAAGGCTGCCTTTAATACATCAATCAATTAACACTAATTAGAACATTTAAAAGGGCTGTTTCACTGATTAAAACAAGCATTGTAAACTGCAACCTATAAAAACAGTATGTAAAGACTAAAACAACCACCAGGGCTAGTCAATACAAAACATGCTTGATTCTATATAATAACAATAAAGTATTTAAAAGTTAGAATCCATCACAGTATAAGTAACAACACTGATGTGAAGGTGTAAACTGTGTTTGTTGCTTTTTCAATATTAATGTGCAAAGTTAATACAAATCATCCCCTATGTACAAAACCATCCCCCTTTTCAACAAATCTCCGCTGTTTGGAGGTTAAGCAACTTTAGAGAGTTCTAAAAATTGCAGGGTTTTTTTTGAAACAACTTTAAGAAGTTAAAACACACAATAATAATAATAGGAAGTACCATGCAACTAAAAATGAAAATAAAAATAAACTTAAAAAGAAGAATTAATGTGTCTTGCTGCAAATAGGTCTACTTCCTACTTAGTTTGCACGTAATTATGCATCCAATACAAAATGTACAAGTTGTAATATGTGCTGATATTTAGTCTTGTAAGTGCCTAAATGTATATAAAGCATCCACCTATTAATAGGCTTGACAAGGGGTGGGGGGTGAGTTTACTACCTCTCTAAGTTCTTTAACCTCAGTATACACTGAATTGAGCACATTTCATTTATGCCAGGTCAAAATCCACAAGAACATTAGCGATCCACCAATGAGACCCTTGGTGGACGGGAGAAACAGTATCACATATACCTGTGCCAAGGTTTTGGATAGTATTTTACAGAAATATGTGGTAATGGAAAAGCAAATCACTAAAGACTCCTGGTCTGTTTTAAGTTCTATTAATTCTTTGGGGTTCCACCCTAATTGCTTTTTTGTAACTATCGACGTGAAAGACCTTTACTCTTCTATTCCCCACAATATAGCAGTAGATTGGGTACCAGCTATGTTAAGGTCACTGGGAGCAACTAGTGAAGAAAGTCAATTGGTAGGAGAGTTAATTGATGTGGTCCTGTCATACAATTTCATCAAATTTGAGAAGGAATTATACCATCAAAAAATTGGGATAGCCATGGGTTCCCCATGTGGGGAGCATAGCTAATTTAGTCATGGCATCTTGGGAGAGATCCTATTTACTAAATGAAGGAGACCACAATTCAAAGCTCCTCTTTTACACTCGATTCCTAGACGATATGTTTGTGATGTTTGATGGAACAAACACTGAGATCGAAGAGTTCATTAGGTACCTCAATAATTCTACGGACTTCCTTTCCTTCACATTTCACTTCAATAAGGATAGAATAGACTATTTAGATGTCGACCTTAGGAAAGATTATAATAAGAAAACCTGGGTATCTAAGATACATCGGAAGGCGACATACTCTAATTCCTTCCTCCATTTTTCTAGCTGCCACCCTAAACATCAAAAGAAATCTGTTGTAAAAGGTCAGCTAGTAAGGGAAGCTAGAATGATAACGTATGATGAGGAATTTGTTAGTGAATGTGAAACCTTATTTCAGTTCTTTTCGAGGAGGGGTTACCCTCATGACTTCCTCACTGAGATTTTCGAGGAAGTTAAAACAAAAAGAACCTTGAAGGTATATGTACCACTGTTAAATGAGAGGTGTTCGACCCAGAGTGGTACAGTGGTTAATGAAGGGAGAGAAAGGAACGAGGTGAACTACATGGCTAGTTTTACTTGCACATTCAACCTAGATTCCAACGCTATCTTTAATATCATTCTAAAAAATTGGGACTTCCTGGCTAATGATGATGAATTGAGACACAAACTCCCAATTAAACCAAAGATAGTATACAAAAGGGGCAGCAACTTGAAAGAACTCCTCGAGAGTAGTAAACAGGGATTTTCAACTAGAAAAGGTATGACTAAATGTAACATGTGCAAGTACTGTAAGTTTATTGATGAAGGCTGTAATTTTGAAATAGGTGAGTGGAAGTTTAAAACAAACTACAAACTCAATTGCAACAGTAAACAGGTAGTGTACTTAGCCAAGTGTTGTTACTGCCCGGTCTTCTATACAGGGAAGACGGACAGAAGGTTAAACGAGAGGATCTACGAACACCTATACAGCATTAGGTGTAATAAACTGTCCAACGCTTTGGCAAGGCACGTTAACGAACATCCAGGACACGAGTTTAAATTCAGGGCCATTGACCAACAGGTCAGTGATGGAAGGGGTGGTCATGACTCACTTAAACTCGAAAGGAAAGAGCTCCTTTGGCAATTGAGGGTTAATTCTAATCAGAGACCTGGCATAAATGAAATGTGCTCAATTCAGTGTATACTGAGGTTAAAGAACTTAGAGAGGTAGTAAACTCACCCCCCACCCCTTGTCAAGCCTATTAATAGGTGGATGCTTTATATACATTTAGGCACTTACAAGACTAAATATCAGCACATATTACAACTTGTACATTTTGTATTGGATGCATAATTACGTGCAAACTAAGTAGGAAGTAGACCTATTTGCAGCAAGACACATTAATTCTTCTTTTTAAGTTTATTTTTATTTTCATTTTTAGTTGCATGGTACTTCCTATTATTATTATTGTGTGTTTTAACTTCTTAAAGTTGTTTCAAAAAAAAACCCTGCAATTTTTAGAACTCTCTAAAGTTGCTTAACCTCCAAACAGCGGAGATTTGTTGAAAAGGGGGATGGTTTTGTACATAGGGGATGATTTGTATTAACTTTGCACATTAATATTGAAAAAGCAACAAACACAGTTTACACCTTCACATCAGTGTTGTTACTTATACTGTGATGGATTCTAACTTTTAAATACTTTATTGTTATTATATAGAATCAAGCATGTTTTGTATTGACTAGCCCAGGTGGTTGTTTTAGTCTTTACATACTGTTTTTATAGGTTGCAGTTTACAATGCTTGTTTTAATCAGTGAAACAGCCCTTTTAAATGTTCTAATTAGTGTTAATTGATTGATGTATTAAAGGCAGCCTTTTGGAAGGCTCCACTGTTTTGCATTCTGAAGAAGTTGAGTATTCACTTGCTGAAAAGTGCATGATATTGAACGCACTTCAAGTCTATCTGTAAATAAAAGGAAAAATATTCCAGCATCTTGTGGAGAGCGTCTTGAATCCAACCAGTGAGTTTTTGGTTTCTTTTTCGTTCATCGGAGGTTTGTCTTTTGTGCCGAATGGAACCAGGAAACTCTCCAGTGAACATCGGTAACTCACAAGAGAATGAGGGGAACCTCACTATGCTCATTGAGCTTTTAACCCAGAAAGTGGACCGGTTGTCGCAGCAGGTTAGCGCTACAACCCGCTTCCACGAAGAATTACAAGAGAGAGAGAACAGGACCTGTGGAAGCATCACGGGTACGCAGAGAGTACAGAACAGTGGAGTTAGGAGTAGTTCCTGTCAACCGGGAGGTAGTACCACTACAACAGGAAGAAACAACAGAAGCGAGCAGTGCCTGGATGAACAGCAACACGACCGTGGTATTGGTGAAACAACAGGAATTGGACACCAAGGGTCCGGAGCCATTCAAGCCCATAGAAACATCGGGGCGACTCCAGCTCTGGATGTATGGGTACACAGAGAATTTGTTTTTAACAACGGAGGAGCGTTACCTCACTTGGCAGACCGTGAGGAGGTAAGCCATGACTTAACAACTAGGCTGACTATTTTTGACAACAAACTTTTTAAAGTACGGAAGTTGCAACTGGAGGTTGCTTACTTCCGTGAATGTATCAAACTAAAAATAGTGCCAAAGGGACTGCGACAATGGCAATTCCCTGCAGGACTTGTGGAAGGTTCCTCCTTCCACAAGGCGTTGTTGTCACTGTTTGATAGACATGGGTTGGAACTGTTAGGGTTGCTTTGTGAACAATACCAACTTTTAATAGATGTTCTACTCAGAGAAATTGATGAACTGGACAATGGCATCAAAAATGACATTAATTATGGGAGATACCAGTTCGAATACAAAAGGTGCTTTTTGAGCATCGATGAACACCTGAGTAGATTGAATCTAACAAAAAACAAAAAAATCACTAGGGATCTTAATGATTATAGACTTGGTAAAGCATATCCAAAACCACCTGTGTATACCAACAGTAAGGCCTTAATCACGGGGGACCCAGGGGCAAATGTAGATGTCGCTGGTGTTATGGAGGGAGAACAAAGGTACCAAAATGGGGACCAATGGGATGAAGACATGGAGCTCAACAGTCAAGATACTAGAGCTGAGACCAGGAGAAGTGAAAGGATAGCGAACCAAAATCAAAATAAAAATAATAATAAAAACAAAAACAACAACATAGGTACTAATAACAACAATGGGGCCAACATGAACAGTAACAACCAGGGTGAAAATTTTCGACCAGGAGCCTCCCACATTCGTGGGCAGAACAACAACAAAAGGAGGGGGGCCAGGAGGAAGAGGTGGTAACTCCAACACAAAATGAGGACCCCCCGGAACTTTTTGACCAGGGCTGTAGGATACTATTGAATAAGAGTGGTGACTTTAAGGTGTTCAATTACACCCACTACAACATTAGTAGTGAGACGGTCGATCTTTTATCCAGAGGACATACTTTTGTACCTTCCTGTCACTTTGACCTGGCTAGTACTTTAATAGACTTGAAACTGTTCACGAGGAAACTCAACTTGCTACACCTTATGGGCAACGATTTAAACAGGAAGTCTCAATTTTATGGATCCAGCATCTTTAACCCTCCATTACACCCCACGCTGGTAATCTTTGAGAGAGCAATGGAACTAGATTTGAGGAACTTGAAGAGACAAAATCCAAAACATGGTCACATTAACCACAACATATCAACGGAAGAAAGAACTGAATTACAGTTCCTTAGGGAGGCCCCTGTCCGCTTAATGAAGCCGGACAAGGGGGGTGGCATTACCATCATGACTAGTGAAGACTACAGTGCAAGAATGTACCAAATTCTTAATGGTGAAGCTTATTCGAAATCATCCATCAGTGAGATGAATACAGCACATAACAGAATTAAAAGCTTCATAGAGGAGTTATACATTGAAGCACGTATTGATAGAGAAACATACAGTTACATGCAACAAATTACACTTAGAACACCTTTATTGTTTGGAATCCCCAAAATCCACAAGAACATTAGCGATCCACCAATGAGACCCTTGGTGGATGGGAGAAACAGTATCACATATACCTGTGCCAAGGTTTTGGATAGTATTTTACAGAAATATGTGGTAATGGAAAAGCAAGTCACTAAAGACTCCTGGTCTTTTTTAAGTTCTATTAATTCTTTGGGGTTCCACCCTAATTGCTTTTTTGTAACTATCGACGTGAAAGACCTTTACTCTTCTATTCCCCACAATATAGCAGTAGATTGGGTACCAGCTATGTTAAGGTCACTGGGAGCAACTAGTGAAGAAAGTCAATTGGTAGGAGAGTTAATTGATGTGGTCCTGTCATACAATTTCATCAAATTTGAGAAGGAATTATACCATCAAAAAATTGGGATAGCCATGGGTTCCCCATGTGGGGAGCATAGCTAATTTAGTCATGGCATCTTGGGAGAGATCCTATTTACTAAATGAAGGAGACCACAATTCAAAGCTCCTCTTTTACACTCGATTCCTAGACGATATGTTTGTGATGTTTGATGGAACAAACACTGAGATCGAAGAGTTCATTAGGTACCTCAATAATTCTACGGACTTCCTTTCCTTCACATTTCACTTCAATAAGGATAGAATAGACTATTTAGATGTCGACCTTAGGAAAGATTATAATAAGAAAACCTGGGTATCTAAGATACATCGGAAGGCGACATACTCTAATTCCTTCCTCCATTTTTCTAGCTGCCACCCTAAACATCAAAAGAAATCTGTTGTAAAAGGTCAGCTAGTAAGGGCAGCTATAATGATAACGTATGATGAGGAATTTGTTAGTGAATGTGAAACCTTATTTCAGTTCTTTTCGAGGAGGGGTTACCCTCATGACTTCCTCACTGAGATTTTCGAGGAAGTTAAAACAAAAAGAACCTTGAAGGTATATGTACCACTGTTAAATGAGAGGTGTTCGACCCAGAGTGGTACAGTGGTTAATGAAGGGAGAGAAAGGAACGAGGTGAACTACATGGCTAGTTTTACTTGCACATTCAACCTAGATTCCAACGCTATCTTTAATATCATTCTAAAAAATTGGGACTTCCTGGCTAATGATGATGAATTGAGACACAAACTCCCAATTAAACCAAAGATAGTATACAAAAGGGGCAGCAACTTGAAAGAACTCCTCGAGAGTAGTAAACAGGGATTTTCAACTAGAAAAGGTATGACTAAATGTAACATGTGCAAGTACTGTAAGTTTATTGATGAAGGCTGTAATTTTGAAATAGGTGAGTGGAAGTTTAAAACAAACTACAAACTCAATTGCAACAGTAAACAGGTAGTGTACTTAGCCAAGTGTTGTTACTGCCCGGTCTTCTATATAGGGAAGACAGACAGAAGGTTAAACGAGAGGATCTACGAACACCTATACAGCATTAGGTGTAATAAACTGTCCAACGCTTTGGCAAGGCACGTTAACGAACATCCAGGACATGAGTTTAAATTCAGGGCCATTGACCAACAGGCCAGTGATGGAAGGGGTGGTCATGACTCACTTAAACTCGAAAGGAAAGAGCTCCTTTGGCAATTGAGGGTTAATTCTAATCAGAGACCTGGCATAAATGAAATGTGCTCAATTCAGTGTATACTGAGGTTAAAAAACTTAGAGAGGTAGTAAACTCACCCCCCACCCCTTGTCAAGCCTGTTAATAGGTGGATGCTTTATATACATTTAGGCACTTACAAGACTAAATATCAGCACATATTACAACTTGTACATTTTGTATTGGATGCATAATTACGTGCAAACTAAGTAGAAAGTAGACCTATTTGCAGCAAGACACATTAATTCTTCTTTTTAAGTTTATTTTTATTTTCATTTTTAGTTGCATGGTACTTCCTATTATTATTATTGTGTGCTTTAACTTCTTAAAGTTGTTTCAAAAAAAAAACCCTGCAATTTTTAGAACTCTCTAAAGTTGCTTAACCTCCAAACAGCGGAGATTTGTTGAAAAGGGGGATGGTTTTGTACATAGGGGATGATTTGTATTAACTTTGCACATTAATATTGAAAAAGCAACAAACACAGTTTACACTTTCACATCAGTGTTGTTACTTATACTGTGATGGATTCTAACTTTTAAATACTTTATTGTTATTATATAGAATCAAGCATGTTTTGTATTGACTAGCCCTGGTGGTTGTTTTAGTCTTTACATACTGTTTTTATAGGTTGCAGTTTACAATGCTTGTTTTAATCAGTGAAACAGCCCTTTTAAATGTTCTAATTAGTGTTAATTGATTGATGTATTAAAGGCAGCCTTTTGGAAGGCTCCACTGTTTTGCATTCTGAAGAAGTTGAGTATTCACTTGCTGAAAAGTGCATGATATTGAACGCACTTCAAGTCTATCTGTAAATAAAAGGAAAAATATTCCAGCATCTTGTGGAGAGCGTCTTGAATCCAACCAGTGAGTTTTCAGTTTTGTTTAAGACAAGAACCGAGCAGTCCTATCCATCCATTCAGCGGTAATACACAAGGGTAAGAGCAACTCACACTCACAGAAGCAGGATAGACTAGTACAACTCCATGTGGTACACCTGGTAATAAAAACAGATGGCCGTTACCAGAAACATGCATCAGATACTAGTTATTGATACACAGTAGACAACATAAGTCTAAAGTCCTAATAGCTAAACACAGCTGAAACCAAACAGATTAACCAGGCAATATAGATAAGCAGTAATAACAACACACAGCAGCTTACAGAATTTAAGATGCTGGGGCCAGGTATGCACAGCAGCCAGGGGGTCAGTTCCTAATAGTAAGGATGATGGCTTGCCAGGTAAGAGGGATATATAGGAGTAGAATGGATGAGAGGTGGGAGGGGGAGGGGAATAGAGAGGTGGCCAAAAAGACCAGGAGGGGCTAGTCCCTAGATGGTAAATTGCACTAACATGGATTATCTTGAGGTGCATGTTGGGGGAGAGAAGAGAAACAAGCTGGTACAGACAGGGGTTTGAGTAGATAGTGAAGGTGTATGTGCTATGTTTTTTTGGGGGAGAGGAAGAAAAATGAGCTGGTGCAGACAGGGGTTAGAGTAGATAATAGAGGTGTAGGTGAAAAGTATGACCAAGGGGCAGATAGACTGTGGGGCTTAGAGTCAGAGCTCAGATAGGTAACCGAGTAAGTCAACAAAAACCTATCAGCAAGCAGCTAACTACTGGGTACCGTAGTTGGGAAGGAATAGGTATAGAGGGGAGGAAATAGTGGTTGTGAAAGTAAGTGGTAGCTGAGAGCAGTGCTAGTGGAAAGTAGCAGGTAGAGTGGAGAGATAGGGCAGGAAGAAAGTTCTCAATCCTGGGTCAGAACTTTAATTTCATTAGAAATCAGGGAAGGATAGATGCATTAGGTGCTATTCTGGTTTAGAGTGCCATCTAGTAGTCAGATAGTGTAATTACAACAGAAGCGAGTGAGCAGAGAGAGATGGTACAGGGTTTGCAAAGGGCCCTGTAGATAGTTGCAGGACACAGCACAGGAGCAAAAAAACATATAAATATTAAGGGATAGAGAGGGGAGTATGGCTGCTGGGTATCCTGGCTAGGTAGGTAGATATTCCTATTACAAACCTATGCAGCTTGTAGCAGGATACATTTCACATTACCATGACTCTTCTAAAGGTAGTGGGGTCTGAAACCCATGTGTCTGTCACTACCTCATTACTTCCATTTCCAACTATTTTCCAGAGTAATATGTATGTTTGGAGGAACAGTAAAAACACTATGACGGCTACATTTTGACATCCTGTGAAGACCTACACAGTTGACAGGCATGGCCCAATGCAGGCAGGGCCAGATGCTATGTCCATAGCAGTTGATCAGCAGGAAATCATTACAGCAAGTATTGATGGCACATATACATATTTCATAATCATTCATCCCATTATTACAGACCAAGTACTACATTCAATTACATGCTTACATGCTACCCATACTTGGTTTATGTTTATGTCCCGGTTGTGTACAAGTTTTCTTCTTTTTTATTGTTTTAGGTTTTGTTTCCGTTTTGTCTATTTTTTTGTCTCTCTCTCTCTGTCTCTCTTTTTCTCTCTCTCTCTCTCACTCTCCACTACTGGGATTAAGCTGGTTTGAATAGGTTGCAGCATGGCTTTTGTAGGTGATGCTCATGTTCAGGTGATGGCCTCTGCACCAATTGCTGTTCCCCACTTGCTAATTGCATGCAGGCAGCTGTGTAGTTCTTCAATTGCCAATGTTATAGCAACCCACTACTATAAATAACCACATCATGTGGGTGTCGCCCCTTTACCTTGCCTGTATAGAAGACATCCTTCATGTATGGGGTCAGCAGTGTTACAGACAGCAAGTTGGAATATCTCTTACAACAAAAGTTGTGGACACAGGCCAACTACATGTTTGTATAAGGTTCCAGACCTAGGGACAGTGTGTGAGTATTGCTGTTATATTCCTGGAAAACTGCTAGTTTTACAGGGTTTGTGTGTACATCCTAGTTTTGCATGGAATGCAGTCTGTCTGCATACCTCTTAACTGTGGGGCTATCCACATGATGGCCAGAGGTTTGGGTGTCATGTTTTGTCTGTTCCCCACACAGGTCTTGTCTTGACAAATCAGTGGCATTCTCTGTGTTGATTGCTATCAGTACATGGCAACATCCATTTGTGTTTCTGACTTCATATTCCTTAGTAAAAGTATGTTGAAACCAATCCTGTAACACCAGCAACATTCACAGTGTCTTAACAGCAATATTTCAAATATAGCCTTGTGTTTCAGCTGCTGTCTTCCACTGATATACCAGGCTTTGTCCAGATGTCATGCAGTAAGAAGTTTATAGGTATGGTCTATCATTATGTCATGCTGACATTCTTGCTATCATTCCAGTGATATTGTGGACTCCCACACAAGTTGTGGGGTACGGTCCATATATATTAGGACTACAGCTGGACAACATGCATTACCCTGTACAGTCAATAGGTCATTGTATAGAGAACACTGTTATATGGGCTTGAAAGACATTTTTTGGGGGAGTAGTATTACATATATTAACCTAGGCTGTTAGAACATGTGAGGAATAATAATAATAATAATAATAATAATAATAATAATAATAATAATAATAATAATAATGATAAGAAGAAGAAGAAGAAACATAAATGTATATGGCTGTACATTTTTATACATTTCACCATGGGGACAGTGGTGGGCTACAGCTTACTGTTTTGCACACAGTTCTGTTTGTCATTGTGATAGTACCATTTTAAGTTAAGCATTGTTATGTAACAGATACATTTACATTGTGATAATTGATATCTTTCCCCCTAGGGGGTTGCCTACAGAGTTTAATTGGAGGCTGTTGAACTAAATTTGTAATTAATAAGTGTTGATTGATTCTTGTCTTCAAGGCAAAAGTTGTGTTTTACTGTTGTACTAACTGAAGGCTTTGGCCAAGACAGCTGAGTATGCTATTGTTGGCAGATTACTGTGTATCATATGTTTACTTTGATAGTTGCATTAATCATTTATTTCATATTTCAGACACCTGGATGCTATACAAAATGTCATAAACAACATAAATAGTACACATTTATATTTATGCAAAAGGTGTGGTGTTAGGTCCTTTGCATTGAGTGTGGGTATATGTTCTAATGCAATAATTCTCATTTCTAGGAAAGAATCAGAGACTTTGGCCATTTGAGAGGCTGGCACCTGTAGGTATGATGCTTGTTGGATATCCTGTATATATCATGTGAATGTTTAGTGCTTCCACATTGGACATTCCCTATGGTAGACCAACTGTTCTGCATGATATGTTAGGGACATCATCACAACACTTTACATCTCAGATGGCTTAGTGGTATATGTATATCTACATATTTTATATATGTATTTAGTTATATTTATGTATAGATATATGTAGATATATGTCTATGTATATCCAGATATATTCAGTTGTATGTCTATATATAATCACTTTTCCTAATATATCTGTATGTAGATATTTTATATGTAGTTCAGTACATATATTATGCATATATTTTATAATACTATAGACACCTGACTACTTCTACAGAATCTTTTCCCTGCTATTGAATGACTCTACTAAATGATATATTTCCTACACAGATAGAAAGTATTGCATCTAATATGGTGTAGTAGTATATATCTCTGACTATGGTATGCAGGATCCTCGGTTCAAGACTTGCAAGGGCTGATTATTTTGTTGCTGGGCAGAACAAGGGCTATTGGATACAGAATGACTGAGGCACTTTTAAGCAGTTGTAAGTGGGTTTGCGTGGGTTTGTGCGATGTTAAGTGATGCCAACACATGGTTAAATATGCTTACAGTTAGCCTTAAAGGTGATTAATTTATATAGGCATTGCTTGCTGCCATGCAAACAAGCTTAATCCCACTTACTACTGCTTAAAAGTGTTTACTCCCACTTACCCCTGTGCTAATTTCTTTAAAAGAAAACAAAAAAAGGGGTGATAGGAAAGTCGTGAAAAAAGGGGCATGCAGAGGGAACGACAATAGGGAAAGTAGCTAAGGATGTGCATGATGGGTGTAGGGAATGTCCATAGCTGTCCATTTCTTCTACAGCAACAGCTGTGCATATATACTAAATTTGGAGGTATATTTGGATAGTCAAACCCCTGAAAGAGGGGTGAGGACAACAATAATGTGTTGTGAAGCCAATCAGACCAGATTACATGTGTCCAGTTGACACATGTGCGAAATGGACAACTATGTATGGGGTGAATTTTTTGGGGGGGGAACAGATTGCCCTTTTTTAAGGTGAGAGTGGGATGTTGGGGAAGGATAATAGGTATATGTGGAGAGGGAGGTTTGGTAGGAAAGCAGACAAGATAGACAAGACAGCAGACAGGGGCAATGTATGACACATGTGGGGGGCTGAACCCCTTGACGGGGAGGGTGGTTAGGAATTAAAGGCACATGAGCCCATAAATGGATACAGTGAGACTGAGGTTCCCACCCATGGGCAGTCACTAATGCACCTTCATGGCCCCAAAGGTGGCTATGCTGGGGGTTGAACAGGAGGGGCAGGCTGACCCTCAAGATGCATCACACAGCCCTCAAGCTGGTGTAGCTGAGCTGCAAACTCCTTCTGCATCTCCCTATGTACCAGACCCCAGATCTGATATCGGGTGATGGGCACCTGTCTGCACCCACTCTGAGGGGGGCGAGCCCCATCCCCTGAAGTAGTTCCACCCATGGGTGGTGCAGGACCAGGAGATGAGAAAATTCTGGGGTGGGTCCCAGATGTGCTAGGGCCTGGTGCCTTGGCCAGATGAGGTGGGACAGATGATCCGCTGGGATTGTCCTTCCCATACGAGCTAGAGTGTTGATAGTTTACAACGTATGTTTGTTAGTTATGAACAATACAATGCCAGGATAAGTTATAACAGCATGCATGGGTGTTCCAATAGACACCATAACACAATTTTCAAACAGTTGCATAGCAAACAGAACACATGCAGATATGGAACCACAGTGGATATTACAGCAGGATGCAGGTTACATTGATAGCAACAGGCTAACAATGATTTCATTTCAACAGGGGACAGCAATAAACAGAGAGGCTGAAATATTTGTATAACAATGGGGAACATGTCCCAACAGTAGGTTTGCTGAAAACATACCATTTATTGTTTTGGTTGTATTATATTGTTGCCAATAGGGTGGGGGTGGAGCAGAGAAAAGAACAACTATTTGTTATTACATTGCTCACAACTGTTCAGTATATTACAGTCTACTCAGTAATCTCCAGAAATGACCTGCAATTACAGTTACCTATGGGCTTGGGCTGGCCAGTGGGTGTTGTACACAGTGTAGTAGTTCAAAGTTCATACACCTGATATACAGCTGTACTTACCTGCTGGATCTTTGTGAAAAATTGGGTTAACACTACCTGATGGCTTCTACACATTAACAGAGTTTGGCTTTTGATATGTGCAATCATACTGCATGTATGTGCTAATGTCATAGTCTACCATCATTTTTGTACAGCACCATGGGTGCTGGGAACAGTGACCAATAGCCCTGATGGCATGACACTTGGGGGACAACATATGGGGACAACTAAGTGGTCTATGTACTTCTGTTGCTGTCATCTGCTGCTTTGGGGCTGGCCAGTTTGTATTCTACACAGTGTATAGGAAACACATCCTACAGTTAATATCCAGCTTGCCTTACCTGCCAAAGCTGTGGGAAATGTGTGATTACACTACCTGAATGTTTGTAAAAATACTCACATATTCTTGTTTGAAAATATACAGACAGCTTAGTGGTTTTAATTAAATAAAGTACAATGTGATTGGTTAATTCATTAAGACAAACTAGTATAAATGTAACCTAGGTTTATTGGAAAGCTCACATCTGGCGAAGTTCATACTAAACGAAAATGTACTTGTAACATTGCGTTAATGGTGTATTTTACTTTTCGATAAACTTTTGGTGGAGAATCTGGGCTATTTGGGGCTTTATTGTTTCACCTATGGAGGCTTAGTGATTTACTGTTTTTATATTGAAGCAGTTCTTGGATTTTATTTTGGTTTTAGTTTTCCATCCATGGAGGGTGAAACGAGTGAGAACAGAGAGAATTACACTGACAGGAGTGAATTGGGGCAAACTAGAAAGTTGATTGGACAACTTTACCAATTAATTGACATTCTGACACCCTTGAGCCAATCTATGATTGCAGTTGCGTCGCAAATACACGGTGGGTGTAACCAGGAAGCCGTTGTGAGGAACAGTGCATCAATATGCGAGAAAGCTACTCAGAGTATTCTAAATTTCAAAAGAAATACTAATAATGATAACAATATGATATTAGAGGGCAGATTTAGACAAACGCCAGTGATTTTAAGGGCGACAGAATGTAACGACGAAGTCAAAATAAATAGCATTCCACTGGGTCAAGAACAGCATTCAAATGGACATAAGCAGACTGATTTACAAGAGTGGCTACAGGTTAGTTTTACATCAAACTTTTGTGACAAAGTTTTTAAACCTGAGCCAGTGTCTGAATCTTATAAAGTCAAACTAAACAAACTATACAAGCTTCTGCATAAATGTAAAACTCTAGATATTGAAAATGGCTACTTAAAAAAATGTATTTGTGAGGGCATTGTCCCTAAAGACTTAAGAATTCTTAAATATCCCAACAATGTTAAAGAAGGAAGTGTTTTTCATAAAGAACTGTTGGCAGTGTTTAACAGACGTGGGCTTGATATTTTGAAGTGTATAATAGATGAAAATAATAGGGTGAAAACTGAATTAATGAAAGAAGTTGATGTATTGAATGAATGTATAAAAATGATTTAATTTTTACAATACCATAAGAAAAGGAAAAGTATAACAACATTTTTAATGATATTAACAGTGAATGTGAAGAATTAATAAAGAGGAAAATTAGGAAGTTAGAGAGGGTTTAACTGATTATAAAAATAAAACAAGTTACCCTAGACCCAAAATGAATGGAAAACAATGGGACCAAAATGAAAGGCATGAGGGATTTGAAGTTAAAAATGGGGAAAAAGGTGTGGTGAGTAACCAGGTTACTGATTTAGATGATTTTAATGAATACCCTCCACTACATAAATCTGAGAGGTTACAAAATAAGGAAAATTACCAGCAAAAGTATGGATACACAAATTTTCGGGGGACAAAAACAAGGGGGAGGGAGAGGTACTAGATTCTATAGGTACCAACCACCCCTACTTGGATCAACATTTTCATACAACAAGACAAATCAAATCCCAACAGATTTACTTTTAATGATTTTAGGATTTATAATTTTAGTCATATTACCTTAAGTAAAGGACATTTTAATCTCCTTTCCAAAGGAATTAAGTTTATACCTAACAACACAAGAGACCTAACTACGACCTTGTTAGATGTCAGAGCTTTTACAAAGAAATTTAATTTCAGTTAATTTTTGATCAAAACTTAACATACGCACCTCAGGTATTGACTAAGAAAAGTACGTACAACCCCCCACTCCACCCTCAAATAAAAAATTTTGAGTGTGTGGTAGAAAAGGAGATTAGATCTGGGTATAAAAAGGGTCAAATATAAAAGGAATTTAAATACTGTGGAACTTGATACCCTGAATGAACTTAGAAAGGATAATAATTAGAGGGTTATGAAGCTGGACAAAGGTGGGGGTATGGTGTTGATGAATGTTTTTGATTATGAAAGGAAAATGAATGAACTTTTAATGGATATTAATCAGTATAGCAATGTTTCAAGGAATGAAATTAATATAGCTTATTCAAGAATATATATATGGTATTAGAGGGTCTCCTATTGGATGGGTTAATAAATCAAAATATGTTAAAGTATTTGAAAGTAGATAAACCAAGAATTCCCACCATCTTTGGGATCCCAAAAGTGCACAAAAATGAGAATGATCCCCTTTAAAACTCATAGTTTCAGCTGAAGGGTCTAAAGCGCTTCCCCTAGCCAAATTTATTTATGCTAAACTCAAAAGTATTTGATTAAAAAGAACAAATATATTAAGAGATTCATGGGATTTTAAAAGATGTTTAAAGCAAGAACTATATTGTGATGAAATTAATTTTTTAACCATTGATGTAATTGATCTATTCTCAAGTATACCCCATAGTGAAGGTTTATGTTATCTTGAGGAATTGATTTTTGATGATGGTACTTTGTCCCACAATGAATGTACAGCGATTATGGAGGTTATAAAATTAGTATTAAAATATAACTTCATTTATTTTAAGGGAGAACTTTACCATCAGAAGAAAGGTGTAGTGATGGGTGCTGCTTGTGCACACACCTACGCCAATTTAGTTTTGGCCAGATGGGAAGAAAAAATTATCACTAGGTCCTTATTTAGTCACCATTGAATACTGTACGAAAGAATCCTTGATGGCATTTGTATTTTTTGGAAGAGGCTTAGAGAGGACATTGACAATTTTATGCATTATATAAATGAAAGTACTGAGTTCATAAAATTTACACACAAAATTGACAAAGAAAGGGTGCAATACTTAGATGTTGAGGTTTATAAGGACATGTCTGAATTTAATTCAAAGGTGTATAGAAAAAAGACTTTTTCCAATTCATACTTGCATTATGGAAGTGCACACTCTATACATTATAAGAAAAATATCTTAAAAGGTCAGTACATTAGATCCAGTAGAATGACGTCAAAGGACGAAGATTTTGAAAAAGAGAAATCGTTGTTAAACGTTTGGCATGAGGGGGTATCCTGAATATTTGATCTAAGAAATTGACAATGAAGTGACTACTAGGAGGTTAAGTGATTTCAAACCAATCCTAGGCTTGGACTCTGTTAGTGAGGAAACTGTGAATAAAGGGGACAGCGAGAATTTTAATAATGCATTAATTTGAGAATTTAATGGGAGTTCCAAGATGGTAAGTGAAATTATGAAAAGGGTGTGAGAAAAGGAAAATTAAAGGTGGTTTATAGAAATTCAGGCAACGTAAAGAAATTACTTGAAACTGACACTAGGAAAGATGTAATTGTACAAGGAAGGAGAAAAGGAACTTTTAAATGTGGACGTTGTCAGCAATGTCCCCACATTTTTAATACTTTGAGTGTCAGGTTAGAAAGTAAAAAAGTTACCCTTGAAGGAAGGGAGTTTTGTAATTGTGACTCTTTGGGCCTGGTTTACTTGGCAGCTTGTCAAGTCTGCGATGCATTCTATATAGGGAAGACGGAGTGAAGGCTCAGGAGAAGAATATAAGAGCATATGTACAAAATACAAACTAAGAAGGAAACTAATGCTCTATATAAGCACAAATAAACTTGTACAAATGCTTGTTATTTATTCTTTGTTTTGGAAAAGATAAAGAAGGATGGTCGACGTGGTCGATGGGAAGAATGTATTGAATACAGAGAATTATGGTGGCAGACCACCCTAGAGACTAATAAAATTCCAGGCTTAAATAAACACATATCTATAGCTCCCTTATTGAACCTTAGAGCAGCCATGTTATAGACATTGTCATTTCTATACCTTACAAGTTTTTTTAATGCATTTTTAATGTATTTTAATGTTTTTCAATAGTTTTAAGTTTTTATACTATGGTCGGTCATATTTGTTAAGTTTTTAAACACGCCATTTCCCCTTGGTATAATACACACTGGTAGAGAGCAATGGTTTAATATGCATGATTCATTATTTTAAAGGGATTGTTTTCTAATGCATTTTTTGAAGAATCCATTAGAGGGAGTGATATGACAAAAAACAGTTTTAATAATTCTATGGTTTATAAACATGTTTTATGACATTTTCTTCTTACTTTTTTAACAATTTCTTTTATATTTTTCAACATTTTTTATACACAGGCTCATACATAAAAATGGGCTTATTATAGGAAAGGATGTTATGTGTACACATTTCAAAATCTTTTCATTTAATGATAGTTTAATTAAGTGGTTTTAATTAAATAAAGTACAATGTGATTGGTTAATTCATTAAGACAAACTTGTATAAATGAAACCTAGATTTATTGGAAAGCTCACATCTGATGAAGTTCATACTAAATTAAAATGTACTTGTAACATTGCGTTAATGGTGTATTTTACTTTTCAATAAACTTTTGGTGTAGAATCCGGGCTCTTCTTGGCTTTATTGTTTCACCTTTGGAGGCTTCTTGGTGATGTATTGGTTTTATATTGAAGCCGTTCTTGGATTTTATTTTGGTAAATGTGTGTTTACACTACCTGACTGTGAAAATGCTCACATATTCTTGTCTAAAAATATACAGACAGTTTAGTACCACTCACAGGATTCAAACCCTGCCATTTGTTCAAAAAAATAGTCCCAATGCTGATATTTAGCAGAAAAAGCTGTCAAGGAACTGCTTTTTCTTGGGTGAGTATTTTCTACCTATTAGCCTGTGATTTTGCCAATCTGACCTTGTACTGACATTCCTGCATGGCAGACAGTTGTTCTACTGTGTAGTCACACTTTCACATATTACATTACAGGAAACAAGGGTTAGCAAACATTTTTAATATTCGGCTATCAGAACATACTGCAGTTGAATCTGAAGTTGATTATGAAGCTTTAGTCATCCTAGTTGCTTTAAGTTTTGACAGTGGTGAGTTCTAAATGAGGAACCAGTAGCAAATCTGGCAATATTGTTGTAGGAGTTAGCTAGTTTGTTAAGGTTGTTCTTGATAGATTGGTATAGATGGGAGAGGCGTAGAGGAGGCTGGAAATTAGATGGGTGTGGGCAATAGTTGTTCTAGCTGTTGGAGTAAGAAAGGGTTTAATCCTATAGAGGGAGCCTAATTTTCTGTTTACTGTTTTTATTGTTGTGTTAATATGTGTGTCAAAGCTAAGTTGGGTTGGGAGATATAATGATGCCATCACTGGATATAACTGTGAAGTTAATTGGGGGGGACCTTTGCGTGGGAGTGAAGAGTAGTAGTTTTGTCTTTTTAGGATTCGGGAGGAGGCTATGCTGTAAGAACCAGCTTTCTACTGTGCTAAGCACTGTTTGGGTAATGGCCTGGAGTTGAGGTGCAGAGGTAGCCGAGCATATTAGTGTGGATTCATCAGTGTATTGTATTTATGTAGCTTGAGGAATGATTAGATTGAGATCATTGATGAAAATTGAGAAAAGGAGAGGGCCCAGGATAGAACCTTGAGGGACTCCTAGGGTAATAGGAGGGTGAGAGGATAGATTATTTTCCCAAAGCACAGCCCATTGCCTATTTTCAAGGTAGGATTTAAACCATTGTAAATCCTGTGTATCTAGAGAGCGAGACTTAAGTATATTCAAAAAAAGTTGATGGTTGACCATATCAAAGGCTTTTGATAGGTCAATAAAGAGTGCTGAGGATAGAGTATTGTTGTTTCAGTTATCGTTAATACAGTCGGAAAAGGATAATAGGGCTCTGGTGGTATTATGGTGAGGCCTAAAGCCATGCTGACAGTTAGCTAGTAGGTTATTTTGCAGTAGGTGGTCTAGTAGTTGGCGGTGGATAAATTTTTCCATACTTTTAGCTAAAGGAGAGAGTAGAGCTATCGGGCCATGGTTTGGGAGTTCAGTTGAGTTGCCCCCTTTGTGCAGTGGGATAATGTGGGAGACTTTCCAGATAGATGGGATCATTCCTTCAGTAATGGTTCTATTTATAAGGCTGGAAATAGGAAAGGCTACTACTGCTGCAGCTATCTGTAGATATTCTGCTGGTAGAAGGTCAGCTGAGGGGGTGCAAGGTTTTAGTTTATGAAGAAGAGTGCAGATGAAGGATGTTGGGGCTGGTTGTAAATGAAATGAGGGGGTTAAAGTTGTCAAGGAGGATGACAAACTTGTACTAACAGGAGGTAGTGAATTGGCGAGAGTTTGGACTGCATCAGTAAAGAAGGTATTAAAGGCATTAGCAATATGCTTAGGAGTTTCATAGGTGGATCCTGTTGTGGTGGGAGTTTTGGACTGACCTGGGTGGAGAAGTCTGTTTATGCCTGCCCAGAACTTTTGAGGTTTGTGTTTGTGGGTTTACTGGTTGTTGTGGTAGAAGTTTCTTTTATCTAGAAGTATAGATTTTTGGTATCATTTCTCAGCTGTCTAAATGTTAGATGATCAGCTGGGTTTTTAGTTGCTCACTATCTGGCCCAAATTTTATTTCTTAGTAAAATTTTATGCCTTGTCTCTTTTGTTAGCCATGGAGAAGTTTTAGTCCTATTTCTCATTGAGTGGGATGGGGCATGATAGTTCAGGATTTCTAAGAAATTGGCATTAAAGTAGTACACTGCTTCATCTAATTGGAGGTGTCTTAGGGGTGACCCGTCACATGCTTTCTGTTCAGTTTGGAAGCTAATAGGGTTAAAGTTTTTGTTGGTTTGAATGGTTTTATATGAGATTGGTTTATGAGTATTGATCTTTTGCCTGATTATGTAGGTCAGTGAGTGGTCACTGACATCATCAGGAAATATTCCTGCTTCATAAGATAGGGGGTGATTATCAGTATCCAGTCAAGAGTAGTTTCTTTGTTGTTAGGTTTATGGATCCTGGTGCGGGAGGTTATATTTTGGGAAAAACCATAAAGGTTTATGTGGGTAGTCTGGTTGGCTGAGGTGCAGGTATTCCAGTCAATATTAAAGTCGCCCAGGACAATGGTTTCTTGTGGATAGTTAGTTGAAAGCCAGGAAAGAATATTTTCTAGGATGTTTATATTGTTACCAGGAGGGAGGTAGACACATATTATATAGATGGATTTATAGGTGTTGATTTGGAGTTTAGAAATAAGGATTTCAGTGCTGCTAATAGAAGGTGGTTGCACATTTATTGGTGTTACTTGCAACTCTGCTTTATATAATATTGCTACACCCCCACCCTTTTTGGTTATTCGATCTAATCTCAGGATATTGTATCCTGGAGGGGTGATTTCATTGTCCTGTGTTGCAGGTTTTAACCAGGTTTCTGTTAGGCAAAGGATGTCAAAGCAGTGAACATCTACGAGGGCATGGAGGTGGGCAACTTTATTGTTTAGGCTCTGTATATTGAGGTTAGAGATAAGGAGAGAGTTTGATGCTTTAGTGACAGTTTGAGACAAAGAGGGATTTGGTTTAGGAGGGTTAGTGGTGGTTGTCATGTTGGGACCAGGGTTTGGATGGATGTCACCATCTAAAAGTTTAGCATTTTTAATCCTATGTATGATATTTAGGAATTTATAGGGTGTGTATTTTGTTTTCTTGGGCTGGTTATAGTTAATGTGGACTAAATGATGAAACTTTGGCACTAAATAGGAGGGTGTAGAGGTAATATTAATATAGTTTAGGTAAGGTGGGCGGTCTGTCAGGGTTGATTGTTTAAGGGACTGGTTGAAGTTAGTCAAGGTAAGATGTTCATATTTAGTTAGGACATAGGTTATAAATAGTAAAGGTAGGATGGCAATTAAGAGGAATAGTATTGGGTATTTGGATCTGGGTGCAATGGTCATAGTGAACGATTAGGTAAATAAGTAATTGGGGTAAAGTATCTTAAAGAGGATGATAGTGGGGAGGTTCTGCAAGGTTTTGTAGTAAGTTTGGATATTGAGTTTGTAACTTGATTAAGTACTTATTAAAGTAATGAGTATCTATAAGTGGTGAGCTAGGGTAGTTAGCATTTAATGAGTAGGAGGATGGGATTGGTTGTATAGGAATGGGGGTGTGGCCATTGGAGGTTTATGGTTAGGACCTTTGGTGTGGTTGGAAATTGGGGGTAGGGTAGGGGATCGAAATGAGCCCGCAGGGCAAATGGAGCAGGCTCAGACAGATAACCGAGTAAGTCAGCAAAAACCTATCAGCAAGCAGCTAACTACTGGGTACCTTAGTTGGGAAGGAATAGGTATAGGGAGAAAGAACCAGTGGTCATGAAAGTAAGCAGTACCTGAGAGCAGTGCTAGTGGAAAGTAACAGGTAGAGTGGAGAGATAGGGCAGGAAGAAAGTTCTCAATCCTGGGTCAGAAGTTTAATTTAGTTAGAAATCAGGGAAGGATAGATTAATTAGGTACTATCCTGGTTTAGAGTGTCATCTAGTGGTCAGATACTGTAATTACAACAGAAGCAAGTGATCAGAGAGAGATGGTACAGGGTTTGCGAAGGCTCCTGTAGATAGTTGCAGGAGACAGCACAGGAGAGAGAAAACATATAAATATTAATGGATAGAGAGGGAAGTATGGCTGCTGGGTATCCTGGATATGTAGCATATAATACATACACCAGATATTAAGCAAATGTTTAAATATTACCACTCTGTTGGATAACACATACTTTCTTGCCTCCTAGTGAACAGGGTTCATTAAGCAGGATGGCAAGTCTTTTTGCTATAGAGGAGTTGGTTAGATTTGTTTGCAGGGATTCCTTTCACCGGGTAGGTAGGTTCATAAGGTTTTAGTGTAGGATATATGTTTCAAACCTAGGAACAGTGGGGACAAGAGAAACAGTGAAGGGGTAAGAAAACATACATTTAAAAGACAGTTAGGGTAGTACACAGAGCATTCAGTTCAAACAAACAAACAGACATTTAAAATACAGTTGGGGTACTACTCAGAGCATTCCAGTTCATACAAACAATGGAAAAAAATGGGTTCAGGTGCCTAGGCAGTGAGACATTTCCCTGCAATACATTTTGGCTGGGGACACATGGCTGAAGTGACATTCAGCTGCAGAGAAATATGGCTGTTTGCAAATTCCCTGTGGGCAAAGAGAATAATGTGTTGTCATACCTACAACTTCAATAACCAAATTCACAGGGGGAAAACAAACAGCCATATTTCTCTGCAGCTGAATGTCACTTCTGCCATGTGTCCCCAGCCAAAATGTATCGCAGGGAAATGTCTCGCTGCCTAGGCGCCTGAACCTGGAAAAAACATTCATTGCAGAGTTTACAGATACAAAGCAAGGCATACTAGCACCTATTCAAACTAACTAATGGTACAGAGTACTCAAACAAAGTAAGAGAAAAGGTCTAAGCAGTGTACAGCAGTCTAGCTAGGAAATACTCAATAAATGCTGCAGTGTTGAGCTAGGTGCAGAATAGTATAAGCAGTGAGCCACAGAGACACTAAGGTTATTAATTACATGAGAAGCTAGTGAGGAAAAAAGCATCTTGTGTTAAAATATTTGGACTAGTTCCTCAATGTCCACCACATTAACAACAGGACTGGGCAGTAACTATACAGGTTATATACAGCAATTCAGTATAGCTTGACTAAATAATAGCTTATGCTAACAGAAGATGACACAAATATAATCAAACAACTAGCCATGGCTATGTGTAATACTATCCACACATATTTGAGGTGCCACAAGCTAATTCTCACTCTATAGGAGTCCCACTGAGTTGGGAGTATGCTCAGGTAAGCTATACACAATTCCTGCTTAAGCACCTATCCAGGCTAGCATACAAGCCAGGGCACTGTATGCCATGTGGCCAAGATAGTGTATGTCATGCCATATAATAGGTTAGGTAGGGAGGCTAGGTTCTTTTAGCGCTCGGACAATGTTAACTTAAAAGTGTTCCATTACCATTTAACAAATAGCACTCTGTTTTTGAGCATTCGCTCAGATCGTAGTTCCAGCCCAAGCACTAATTCAGGCAGGCATGAAAGCTAGGACACAGTAAGCCCTGAGGTCAAAGAAAAGTATGCTGTTTTGCTTATTAGCTTGGCAGAGGAGGCTCTAGTTCTATCACTCACGGACAATGTCCACTTTACAGTGCTCCTTCACTTTTGGCAATAACATGCTGCTATCTAGTGGTCACTAGAAAAAAACACAGCAATAAATTGCTTTCTTGATTTTCAAGCAGATGTTATATGCACTTTTGCTATATTTTAATATACTGAACTTTTGGCAATAGGACACTATAATCTAGTGTTCACTAAGTACATCAAATAGTATAAGGCGTTCTTCAGTTCCAAGCAGTGGTTAAATGCTTGGAATTACTTGGGGAAAAAACACATAAAGTAGCATAGGGGAAAAACAAGCACGAGTCAAGCACTCACAACCTGGTAAGGGTGGATTTAAGGTAAGTTGTTCACAATTATCTTAAACTCAAAAGCTTACACACAATATCCTAAGGCCAGACAAAAGGCTATCAAACTAAGAGGTTAACCTGGGTAAGACCATAAAACAGGCTAGTTCAGTTGCAGAAACATTCACTTCTGTTTAAGACAAGAACTGAGCAGTCCTATCCATCCATTCAGCAGTAATATACAACGGGTAAGAGCAACCCATACTCACAGAAGCAGGATAGACTAGTACAACTCCATGTGGTACACCTGGTAGTAAAAACAGATGGCCATTACCAGAAACATGCATCAGATACTAGTTATTGATACACAGTAGACAACATAAGTCTAAAGTCCTAATAGCTAAACACAGCTGAAACCAAACAGGTTAACCAGGCAATATAAATAAGCAGTAATAACAGCACACAGCAGCTTACAGAATTTAAGATGCTGGGACCAGGTATGCACAGAAGCCAGGGGGTCATTTCCTAATAGTAAGGATGATGGCTTGCCAGGTAAGAGGGATATATAGGAGTAGAATGGATGAGAGGTGGGACAGGGAGGGGAATAGAGAGGTGGCCAAAAAGACCAGGAGGGGCTAGTCCCTAGATGGTAAATTGCACTAACATGGACTATCTTGAGGTGTTATGTTGGGAGGGAGGAAGAGAAACAAGCTGGTACAGACAGGGGTTTGAGTAGATAGTGGAGGTGTAATTGCTATGTTTTTTGGGGGGGAAGAAGAAAAATGAGCTGGTGCAGACAGGGGTTAGAGTAGATAATAGAGGTGTAGGTGGAAAGTATGACCAAGGGGCAGATAGACTGTGGGACTTAGAGTCACAGCTCAGATAGGTAACCGAGTAAGTCAGCAAAAACCTATCAACAAGCAGCTAACTACTGGGTACCGTTGTTGGGAAGGAATAGGTATAGAGGGGGAGGAAATAGTGGTTGTGAAAGTAAGTGGTAGCTGAGAGCAGTGCTAGTGGAAAGTAGCAGGTAGAGTGGAGAGATAGGGCAGGAAGAAAGTTCTCAATCCTGGGTCAGAACTTTAATTTCATTAGAAATCAGGGAAGGATAGATGAATTAGGTGCTATTCTGGTTTACAGTGCCATCTAGTAGTCAGATAGTGTAGTTACAACAGAAGCGAGTGAGCAGAGAGAGAGATGGTACAGGGTTTGCAAAGGGCCCTGTAGATAGTTGCAGGACACAGAACTGGAGCAAAAAAACACATAAATATTAAGGGATATAGAGGGGAGTATGGCTGCTGGATATCCTGGCTAGGTAGGTAGATATTCCTATTACAAACCTATGCTGTTTGTAGCAGGATACATTTCACATTACCATGACTCTTCTGAAGGTGGTGGGGTCTGAAACCTATGTGTCTGTCACAACCTCATTACTTCCATCTCCAGCTATTTGCCAGAGTAATATGTATGTTTGGAGGAACAGTAAAAAGACTGTGATGGCTACATTTTGACATCCTGTGAAGATCTACACGGTTGACAGGCATGGCCCAATCCAAGCAGGGCCAGATGCTATGTCCATAGCAGTTGATCAGCAGGAAATCATTACAGCAAGTATTGATGGCACATATACATATTTCATAATCATTCATCCCATTATTACAGACCAAGTACTACATTCAATTACATGCTTACATGTTACACATACTTGGTTTATGTTTATGTCCCGGTTGTGTACAAGTTGTCTTCTTTTTTATTGTTTTAGGTTTTGTTTCTGTTTTGTCTATTTTTTTGTCTCTGTCTGTCTCTCTCTCTCTCTCTCTCTCTCACTCTCCACTTCTGGGATTAAGCTGGTTTGAATAGGTTGCAGCATGGCTTTTGTAGGTGATGCTCATGTTCAGGTGATGGCCTCTGCACCAGTTGCTGTTCCCCACTTGCTAATTGCATGCAGGCAGCTGTGTAGTTCTTTCAATTGCCAATGTTATAGCAACCCACTACTATAAATAACCACATCAAGTGGGTGTTGCCCCTTTACCTTGCCTGTATAGAAGACATCCTTCATGTGTGGGGTCAGCAGTGTTACAGACAGCAAGTAGGAATATCTCTTACAACAAATGTTGTGGACACAGGCCAACTACATGTTTGAATAAGGTTCAGACCTAGGGACAGTGTGTGAGTATTGCTGTTATATGCCTGGAATACTGCTAGTTTTACAGGGTTTGTGTGTACATCCTAGTTTTGCATGGAATGCAGTCTGTCTGCATACCTCTTAACTGTGGGGCTATCCACATGATGGCCAGAGGTTTGGGTGTCATGTTTTGTCTGTTCCCCACACAGGTCTTGTCTTGACAAATCAGTGGCATTCTCTGTGTTGATTGCTATCAGTACATGGCAACATCCATTTGTGTTTCTGACATATTCATTTTACTAAGGAATCTTCATATTCCTTAGTAAAAGTATGTTGAAACCAACCCTGTAACACCAGCAACTTTCACAGTGTCTAACAGCAATATTTCAAATATAGCCTTGTGTTTCAGCTGCTGTCTTCCACTGATATATCAGGCTTTGTCCAGATGTCATGCAGTAAGAAGTTTATAGGTATTTTCTATCATTATGTCATGCTGACATTCCTGCTATCATTCCAGTGATGCTGCGGACCCCCACACAAGTTGTGGGGTATGGTTCATATATATATGAGGACTACAGCTGGACAACATGCATTACCCTGTACAGTTAAGAGGTCAGTTTAAAGAGAACACTGTTATTTGGGCTTGTAAGACATTTTATGGGGGAGTGGTATTACATATTTTAACCTAGGCTGTTAGAACTAGTGAGGAATATCAGTAATAATAATAATAATAATAATAATAATAATAATAATAATAGGAAACATAAATGTATATGGCTGTACATTTTCATACATTTCACCATGGGGACAGTGGTGGGCTATAGCTTACTGTTTTGCACACAGTTCCGTTTGACATTGTGATAGTACCATTTTAAGTTAAGCATTGTTATGTAACAGATACATTCACATTGTGATAATTGATATCTTTCCCCCTAGGGGGTTGCCTACAGAGTGTAATTGGAGGCTGTTGAACTAAATCTGTAATTAATAAGTGTTGATTGATTCTTGTCTTCAAGGCAACAGTTGTGTTCTACTGTTGTACTAACTGAAGGCTTTGGCCAAGACAGCTGAGTATGCTATTGTTGGCAGATTACTGTGTATCATATGTTTACTTTGATAGTTGCATTATTCATGCATTTCATATTTCAGACACCTAAATGCTATACAAAACGTCATAAACAACATAAATAGTACACAAATAAACATTTATATTTATGCAAAAGGTGTGGTGTTAGGTCTTTTGCATTGAGTGTTGGTATATGTTCTAATGCAATAATTTTCATTTCTAGGAAAGAATCAGAGACTCTGGCCATTTGAGAGGCTGGCACCTGTAGGAATGATGCTTGTTGGATATCCTGCATATATATATCATGTGAATGTTTAGTGCTTCCACATTGGACATTCCCTATGGTAGACCAACTGTTCTGCATGATATGTTGGGGACATCATCACAACACTTTACATCTCAGATGGCTTAGTGGTATATGTATATCTACATATTTTTATATATGTATTTAGTTATATTTATGCATAGATATATGTAGATATATGTCTATGTATTTCCAGATATATTCAGTTGTATGTCTATATATAATCACTTTTCCTAATATATCTGTATGTAGATATTTTATATGTAGTTCTGTACATATATTATTCATATATTTTACAATAATATACACACCTGACTACTTCTACAGAATCTTTTCCCTGCTATTGAATGACTCTACTAAATGATATATTTCCTACACAGATAGAAAGTATTGCATCTAATATGGTGTAGTAGTATATATCTCTGACTATGGTATGCAGGATCCTGGGTTCAAGACTTGCAAGGGCTGATTATTTTGTTGCTGGGCAGAACAAGGGCTATTGGAAACAGAATGACTGAGGCACTTTTAAGCAGTTGTAAGTGGGTTTGCGTGGGTTTGTGCGATGTTAAGTGATGTCAACACATGGTTAAATATGCTTACAGTTAGCCTTAAAGGTGCTTAATTTATATAGGCATTGTTTGCTGCCACCCAAACAAGCTTAATCCCATTTACTACTGCTTAAAAGTGTTTACTCCCACTTACCCCTGTGCTAACTTCTTTAAAAGAAAAGAAAAAAAGAGGTGATAGGAAAGTCATGAAAAAGGGGGCATGCAGAAGGAAAGACAATAGGGAAAGTAGCTAGGGATGTGCATGATGGGTGTAGGGAATTACCATAGCTGTCCATTTCTTCTACAGCAACAGCTGTGCATATATACTAAATTTGGAGGTATATTTGGACAGTCAAACCCCTGAAAGAGGGGTGAGGACAACAATAATGTGTTGTGAAGCCAATCAGACTAGATTACATATGTCCAGTGGACACGTGCGAAATGGACAAATATGTATGGGGTGACATTTTTTTAGGGGGGAACAGATTGCCCTTTTTTTAAGGTGAGAGTGGGTTGTTGGGGAAGGATAATAGGTATATGTGGAGAGGGAGGTTGGGTAGGAAAGCAGACAAGATAGACAAGACAGCAGACAGGGGCAATGTATGACACATGTGGGGGGTGAACACCTTGATGGGGAGCGTGGTTGGGAATTAAAGGCACATGAGCCCATAAATCGATACAGTGAGACTGAGGTTCCCACCCATGGGCAGTCACTACTGCACCTTCATGGCCCCAAAGGTGGCTGTGCTGGGGATTGAACAGGGGGGCAGGCTGACCCTCCAGATGCATCACACGGCCCTCAAGCTGGTGTAGCTGAGCTGCAAACTCCTTCTGCATCTCCCTATGTACCAGACCCCAGATCTGACATTGGGTGATGGGCACCTGTCTGCACCCCCTCTGAGGGGGGCGAGCCCCATCCCCTGAAGTAGTACCACCCATGGGTGGTGCAGGACCAGGAGATGAGAAAGATCTGGGGTGGGTCCCAGATGTGCTAGGAACCAGTGCCAAGGCCAGATGAGGCGGGACAGGTTGATCCGCTGGGATTGTCCTTCCCAGACGAGCTAGAGTGTTTGTTGACAGTTTACAACATATGCTGGTTAGTTATGAACAATACAATGCCAGGATTAGTTATAATAGCATGCATGGGTGTTCCAATAGACACCATAAAACAATTTTCAAACAGTTGCATAGCAAACAGAGCACATGCAGATATGGAACCACAGTGGATATTACAGCAGGATGCAGGTTACATTGATAGCAACAGGCCACCAATTATTTCATTTCAACAGGGGACAGCAATAAACAGAGAGGCTGAAATATTTGTATAGCCAGTGTATGTTGCACACAGTGTAGTAGTTCAAAGTTCATACACCTGATATACAGCTGTACGTACCTGCCGGACCTTTGGGAAAAATTGGGTTAACACTACCTGATGGCTTCTACACATTAACAGAGTTTGGCTTCTGATATGTGCAATCATACTGCATGTATGTGCTAATGTCATAGTCTACCTTCATTTTTGTACAGCACCATTGGTGCTGGAGAGAGTGTCCAATAGCCCTGGTGGCATGACACTTGGTGGACAACATATGGGGACAACTAAGTGGTCTATGTACTTCAGTTGCTGTCATCTGCTGCTTTGGGGCTGGCCAGTGTGTGTTCTACACAGTGTATAGGAAACACATCCTACACTTAATATCCAGCCTGCCTTACCTGCCGAAGCTGTGGGAAATGTGTGATTACACTACCTGACTGTTTGTGAAAATACTCACATATTCTTGTTTGAAAATATACAGACAGCTTAGTGGTTTTAATTAAAAAAAGTACAATGTGATTGGTTAATTCATTAAGACAAACTAGTATAAATGTAACCTAGGTTTATTGGAAAGCTCACATCTGATGAAGTTCATACTAAATGAAAATGTACTTGTAACATTGCGTTAATGGTGTATTTTACTTTTTGATAAACTTTTGGTGGAGAATCCGGTCTGTTTGGGGCTTTATTGTTTCACCTATGGAGGCTTGGTGATTTACTGTTTTTATATTGAAGCTGTTCTTGGATTTTATTTTGGTTTTAGTTTTCCATCCATGGAGGGTGAAACGAGTGAGAACAGAGAGAATTACACTGACAGGAGTGAACTGGGGCAAACTAGAAAGTTTATTGGACAACTTTACCAATTAATTGGCATTCTGACACCCTTGAGCCAATCCATGATTGCAGTTGCGTCGCAAATACACGGTGGGTGTAACCAGGAAGCCGTTGTGAGGAACAGTGCATCAATATGCAAGAAAGCTACTCAGAGTATTCTAAATTTCAAAAGAAATACTAATAATGATAACAATATGAGATTAGAGGGCAGATTTAGACGAATGCCAGTGATTTTAAGGGCTACAGAATGTAACGACGAAGTCAAAATAAATAGCATTCCACTGGGTCAAGAACAGCATTCAAATGGACATAAGCAGACTGATTTACAAGAGTGGCTACAGGTTAGTTTTACATCAAACTTTTGTGACAAAGTTTTTAAACCTGAGCCAGTGTCTGAATCTTATAAAGTCAAACTAAACAAACTATACAAGCTTCTGCATAAATGTAAAACTCTGGATATTGAAAATGGCTACTTAAAAGAATGTATTTGTGAGGGCATTGTCCCTAAAGACTTAAGAATTCTTAAATATCCCAACAATGTTAAAGAAGGAAGTGTTTTTCATAAAGAACTGTTGGCACTGTTTAACAGACGTGTGCTTGATATTTTGAAGTGTATAATAGATGAAAATAATAGGGTGAAAACTGAATTATTGAAAGAAGTTAATGTATTGAATGAATGTATAAAAATGATTTAATTTTTACAATACCATAAGAAAAGGAAAAGTATAACAACATTTTTAATTATATTAACAGGGAACGTGAAGAATTAATAAAGAGGAAAATTAGGAAGTTAGAGTGTGATTTAACTGATTATAAAAATAAAACAAGTTACCCTAGACCCAAAATGAATGGAAAACAATGGGACCGAAATGAAAGGCAAGAGGGATTTGAAGTTAAAAATGGGGAAAAAGGTGTGGTGAGTAACCAGGTTACTGATTTAGACAATTTTAATGAATACCCTCCACTACATAGATCTGAGAGGTTAAAAAATAAGGAAAATTACCAGCAACACTATGGACACACAAATATTTGAGGGACAAAAACAAGGGGGAGGGAGAGGTACTAGATTCTATAGGTACCAACCACCCCTACTTGGATCAACATTTTCATACAACAAGACAAATGAAATCCCAACAGATTTACTTTTAATGATTTTAGTATTTATAATTTTAGTCATATTTCCTTAAATAAAAAAACATTTTAATCTCCTTTCCAAAGGAATTAAGTTTATACCTAACAACAAGAGAGGCTTAACTACGACCTTGTTAGATGTCAAAGCTTTTACAAGGAAATTTAATTTTCAGTTAATTTTTCATCAAAACTTAACATACACACCTCAGGATTTGACTAAGAAAAGTACTTACAACCCCCCACTCCACCCTCAAATAAAAAAAAATCCGAGTGTATGGTAGAAAAGGAGATTAGATCTGGGTATAAAACGGGTCAAATATAAAAGGAATTTAAGTACTGTGGAACTTAATACCCTGAATGAACTTAGAAAGGATAATAATTAGAGGGTTATGAAGCTGGACAAAGGTGGGGGTATGGTGTTAATGAATGTTTTTGATTATGAAAGGAAAATGAATAAACTTTTAATGGATATTAATCAGTATAGCACTGTTTCAAGGAATGAGATTAATATAGCTTATTCAAGAATATATATGTTATTAGAGGGTCTCCTATTAGATGGGTTAATAGATCAAAATATGTTAAAGTATTTGGAAGTAGATAAACCAAGAATTCCCACCATCTTTGGGATCCCAAAAGTGCACAAAAATGAGAATGATCCCCTTTAAAACTCATAGTTTCAGCTGAAGGGTCTAAAACGCTTCCTCTAGCCAAATTTATTTATGCTAAACTCAAAAGTATTTGATTAAAAAGAACAAATATATTAAGAGATTCATGGGATTTTAAAAGATGTTTAAAGCAAGAACTATATTGTGATGAAATTAATTTTTTAACCATTGATGTAATTGATCTATTCTCAAGTATACCCCATAGTGAAGGTTTATGTTACCTTGAGGAATTGATTTTTGATGATGGTACTTTGTCCCACAATGAATGTACAGCGATTATGGAGGTTATAGAATTAGTATTAAAATATAACTTCATTTATTTTAAGGGAGAACTTTACCATCAGAAGAAAGGCGTAGCGATGGGTGCCGCTTGTGCACACACCTACGCCAATTTAGTTTTGGCCAGATGGGAAGAAAAAATGGTCACTAGGTCCTTATTTGGTCACCATTGGATACTGTACAAAAGATTCCTTGATGGCATTTGTATTTTTTGGAAGGGGCCTAGAGTAGACATTGACAATTGTATGCATTATATAAATGAAAGTACTGAGTTCATAAAATTTACACACAAAATTGACAAAGAAAGGGTGCAATACTTAGATGTTGAGGTTTATAAGGACATGTCTGAATTTAATTCAAAGGTGTATAGAAAAAAGACTTTTTCCAATTCATACTTGCATTATGGAAGTGCACACTCTATACATTATAAGAAAAATATCTTAAAAGGTCAGTACATTAGATCCAGCAGAATGACCTCAAAGGACGAAGATTTTGAAAAAGAGAAATCGTTGTTAAACAACGTTTGGCATGAGGGGGTATCCTGAATATTTGATCTAAGAAATTGACAATGAAGTGACTACTAGGAGGTTAAGTGATTTCAAACCAATCCTAGGCTTGGACTCTGTTAGTGAGGATGCTGTGAATAAAGGGGACAGCGAGAATTTTAATAATGCATTAATTCTAGAATTTAATGGGAGTTCCAAGACGGTAAGTGAAATTATGAAAAGGGAGTGAGAAAAGATTTTATGGTTCACTGACTTGGAAAAAATAAAAAAAGAAAAATTAAAGGTTCATAGGTTCATACTAGGCTATCTGCCCTAGGGCATTTATAAGCCTTGCCAGAATGTGTTTGGCTTTCGCCACCCATTTTAAATGAATTTTGCTATGCCCTTTTTCGAGGTTAGTATACTCTGCCTCTGTCTAATAGTGACACAGAAATGATACCCGGGGTAAACCTACAATCTCCCATTCACTCATCAAGATTCCTCTTGAAGAGAGTCAGTGAGGGACTCTGCCTAACCTGGACTGGGATTTTATTCCAGAGTGAAGGGAGCCTCTGGGTTATGAATCTGCCCCTCCAGCATGTCCTATTTATTTCAGTGCTGAGGTTCAAGTCTCTCGAGTGCATAGCTCGATGGGATTTGGATTTTCTGAGGTGCAGCATGTCCATTAATTCCGGGTTGGACATGGCTTTATACGTCAGGATCAGATCGCCTCTGAGCCAGCGGTATGCCACTGAGTAGAGCTGGAGTTTCTTTAACTGGGCAGCATATGGCATCTGTTTGAGCCCTTTGATCCTCTTGGTGAGGTACTTTTGGGGTCTTTCCAATTGCTGCAGGTGTCTGGTAAGGTACATCCCAAAAGGGGCATTGTACTCAATTATGGGCCTGATGAGGGATTAGTAAAGAGGCACGATGACCTTCCCTGATCTAGATGTGAATCCCTTCATGATTAGGTGGGCTATATAAAATGTTTTTCTAACCACTTTGGACACGTGGTTGTCAAATGAGAGATTGCTATCAACTTGGGTACCCAGGTCCCTAATTACTTCTTCCGTACTTAATGGATTACCACCTATGTGGTAATTTGTGGGCACTTTGTTTTTGCCAAAGGAGATGACTATACACTTTTTGGTGTTTAGCTTGAGGCCATGGCTCTGTCACCAGTTGTCTGTTTCTATGAGGCCCTTTTGTAGGATACTTGTGTCGGCTGGAGAGTCAATTATGGCCCCCAGTTTGCAGTCATCTATCAACTTGGTCAGACACAGTCCTTCCGTGTTAGCCTGTACCTCTGAAAAATATATACCAAACAAGAGAGGTCCCAGGACTGAGCCTTGTGGGACGCCACTTGTAACGGGTTTGGAGTCTGACATGGCCCCAGCAATTCTAACCATGTGGGTTCTGTCCTTGAGCCAGTTTGCAACCCATCTAGTGACATAGGGGTTTATATTTAAGCTGGTGAGCTTATCTATAATGCCTGAGTGGGGTATTGTATCGAAGGCTTTTGCAAGGTCCAAGTAGGCTGTGTGGACCACCTTCCCCTCGTCAATGGCCTTGGTGACTGTTTCAAAGAAATCGACCAGGTTTGAGAGGCAGGATCTGCCCTTAACAAAGCCGAACTGGGTAGGATCCAGTGCCTGTAGGTCCCCAATATCTTTATTTATGAGGTCCATGATGACCCTTTCCATAGTTTTGCAGACCAAGCTAGTCAGGCTTATGGGGCGATAGTTTCCAGAATCCGTTGAGGCACCACCTTTGTGGAGAGGGACCACTGTTGCTGTACGCCACTCTTTGGGTACATATCCTGTAGTAAGGCTGAGACTGAACAGTAGTTTTATGTTTGGGTTTAGTTCTTCTTGGAGTTCATGTAGGACGCAGCCCGGGACACCGTCTGGTCCTATTGATGCTGTGTTTTTTGCTTTGGAGAGGGTGGCTCTTACCTGAGCATCTGAGATGTCAGGGGGGCAGCACTCTGCTGGGATAGTTATTTGCCCTTTTGGTGGGGAAGGGGGGGAGAAGTTTGCACTGAACCTGTCAGCTAGGATATTGGCAATGTTTGTGGGTTCGGTGTATTTTTTGTCATTTTGGACTAATTCTGAGCATATCTGGGAATTCTCACCCAGGTTTCTAACATAACTAAAGAAAGCCTTGTGATTATCCTTAGTGTCCTGTGCAGTTTTTCTCTCAAAGCTGGCCTTAGACGATTTTATGAGTGCCCATAGTTTTTTGCTAATACTGATCAGAGATGCCTTCCCTTTTTGGGATTTTGCTCTATCATGTAGTAGCTTCCTCCTTCTATTGTATAGTTTGTTTATGGCTGGGGTCCACCAGACAGGACACCTAACCTTGAAGGATTGGGTCTTGGTTTTATTTGGGATTGCATGATCCATGCATTCCTGAAGGTGTTCATAGAATGCGTTTATAAAGGATTCTGCGGTTTGGGCCGTATTTTCCACAGGCCCGGGGGCTTTGAAGGATTTCACCTTGGTTTTGAGGAGTGTGAAATTTGCTTTAGAGAAGTTTTTCACTGTGGTTTTCTGGGCAGGGGCTGGGGTCGGGATGTGAATATCTAGTGAGATTTGTTTATTGTCTGATCTTACCAGTGAGGGGTACACTTCTGGTCTGGAGCATAGAGTCCGCATGTTGGTGATGATCAGGTCCAGTATGTTTTCCCCTCTTGTGGGAGTGGCAACAAGTTGTTCCATAGCATTTGAGTTTATAAATTCTAGGAACCTTTGGGCTAGGGTGTTGGAGCTAGAGTAATGTTCCCAGTCTATGTTAGGGTAGTTGAAGTCGCCCAATATAATGGTGTTTGGAGAGACCTTCATATTTTCCAGTGTTCTCAGGAAGGCTGAGTGGGGTTCCTGGGTTTGGGAGGGTGGTCTGTAGCAGGATATAAACTGGAAGGCAGTTTTACCCACTGTTAGTTGCACATGGATAGTGTCTGATGCTTCATGCTGTGCCACCAACCTGGAGATGTGGGTATATTTGACGAATATTGATATTCCCCCTCCTTTTGTGGTTCGGTCCAAATTTTGGGGCCGAAAAACATGGTATGAGGTATAACCTGGTCATGCTGGGGTGGTCTCGGGAGCCTTGAACCAGGTTTCTGTTACTGCACAGATATCGATGTTCTCCATGCTAAGGAGAGATTCGCGTGTGTGCATCTTGAGGTTTAGACTTCTGGCGTTGAGTAGCATTACTCTTAGTTTCGTATCCCTTGTGATACCTATGGAGGTGGGTTTGTCTTTTGAGCCTTGCCTAAAAAAGGCACTATGGGGGTGGCAAGAGCCTTTGCCAATATCCGAAAGCCCAGGGGTGACAGGTGCAAGCCGTCCCTAGCGAAGCATCGTGGATTGTCGAGCATGTCATCCAAGGTAGACAGACATTGGATCCCCTTTGAATGACACCAATACTTAAGCCAATTGTTGAAATTGATCATCTTGTCTTCATATTGTGGCATCATTCTTGGTGAGGGTAAGATGCTACTCAAGGTCAGGGTCATACCGGCCTGGACTACATGCTCAGAGAGCTCCTCTATGTCTCTTTTCATGTAGTCCAGGGAGGTACGTCTCAGGTCATTCACACCAGCACGGATGATGACTGAGTCATATTTGTACTTACCTTGGAGTGACCTGAGTGCTTGTGTTATGTAGCAGATCCTAGCGCCCAACAGGCAGCTCACCATGACCTTCTCCTTGTTCAGCCTGGTGAGCGGGACATCAGTGTGCCTGACGATAGAGTCACCTATTACAAGTGTATCAGGTGTGTTGTTTAGCCTTAAGGGCTGTGACTGTTCGGCACACTGGCTTTGTGAGCTATGTGTTGCACGTGTTTTGTTTTGGGGTAGAAGTTGCTTGGGTGTCTGCTTTGGAGGTCTCTGCTGCTTAGACAGATTTTTATTTAGAGCCTCCGAGTATGTTTTTGTGTGTTTATGTGTTTGGTTTGCTGTTGTGGTAGGTCTTTGTGAGACTGGAATTGTAGTGAGTGTGGTTTCCTTCTCCTCCTGACTGGTTATGCCAGTACTGAGTTGAGAGAGCTTATCCTCCAGTTTGGCTATATGGTTGCATCTCTCACATTTGTTGGAATTTGTTGGGAGGAGGAGAGGGTTGCCTGTGTACATGATGCAGTTATAACATTGCCTCAAGATTCCCAGATTCACCAGCTGGACCGGAGAGGAGACTGACAACCGACCTTTGGGCATGCTAGAATAGTATTGGGAATTCCTTTATAATTGAAAAAAAGGGCCAATGGGGAACAAAGTACTTAAGGGGAGTTTGTGAGGGTGTAGTGCTTTTAATTTGTTAGTGCTGACTTATATAATTGCTTTAGTGAGCAAGTGCCAGGCTTTAGAGAGGGAATAGGGTGTTTATTATGAGAACTATATCAGTTGTAAGGGAAAAAGTGAAGAGCAGACTTTGTGGAGCCGAGAATGATTTAAACCCAATGATGCTGCACTATGCGCAAAATCGCGCAAAGCAGCGCTAAAACAGGTTTTATACAGGGGGACTTGAACGAGCTAGAAAATGGCCCAAAACGGACAATAGACTACCAGATTCTTGTGCTGAGAACACTCCTCCAGGGATAGATATGCTGCTCCAAGCTCCCCACTGCCACTGGTGAACAAAGAAGCCTCTCTTTATCCAAGAAAGGAAATGGGCAACACAGGAACTTTTAAAAGTCCAGAATACAGCAAAGCTTGTATTTGGACTACTCTAGGTCAGGAACGATGGGAAACAAGGATCATTTATTTTCTTTTTTGCAATAAACAGCAGGAAAGTGCAATAAATATGTAACACAGGCTAGCGCACTTGAGTGTGTAGCCTCAACAGGTAAATGCAACAAACAGGGCAAACTTTAAAAGTGCAGGTGCAAAAACAACTTTAAACAGTTTAAAACAGTTCAAGTAGCAGAATTACTTACAGTTTAGCTAGATCGGACAGTTGCCCAGGTAGTAGCAGGAAAAAAACACTTTTATCATATTAGCAGTTACTCTTTTAGCCTCTCTGCTGCTAGCACCACTCTGCAGGACTACAAGGAGCTTGGCTGAGTAGTAACAAGTGCAAAAACCGTGACAAAGTAGGTTTTATACAGGGGGACCTGAAAGAGCTAGAAATTGGCCCAAAACAGCCAGTAGACTACCAGATTCTTGTGCTGGTAACACTCCTCCAGGGATATATAGACTGCTCTAAGCTCCCTACTGCCACTGGTGAACAAAGAAGCCTCCCTTTATCCAAGAAAGGAAATGGACAACACAGGAACTTTCCAAAAGTCCAGAATACAGCAAAGCCTGTATTTGGACTACTCTAGGTCAGGAAAGATGGGAAACAAGGATATTTTTTTTTTTGCAACAAACAGTAGGAAAGTGCAATAAATATGTAACACAGGCTAGCGCACTTGAGTGTGCAGCCTCAACAGGTAAATGCAACAAACAGGACAAACTTTAAATTACAAGTGCAAAAGCTCGCTAAAGCTGGCTTTAAAGCAGGGGGTTAGAAAGAGATAGGAAATGTCCCAAAACGGCCAATAAGCTACAGGTCACTGGGTGGTTTATAGAAATTCAGGCAACGTAAAGAAATTACTTGAAACTGACACGAGGAAAGATGTAATTGTACAAGGAAGGAGAAAAGGAACTTTTAAATGTGGACGTTGTCAGCAATGTCCCCACATTTTTAATACTGAGAGTGTCAGGTTAGAAAGCAGAAAAGTTACCCTTGAAGGAAGGGAGTTTTGTAATTGTGACTCTTTGGGCCTGGTTTACTTGGCAGCTTGTCAAGTTTGTGATGCATTCTATATAGGGAAGATGGAGTGAAGGCTCAGGAGAAGAATATATGAGCATATGTACGAAATACAAACTAAGAAGGAAACTAATGCTCTATATAAGCACAAATAAACTTGTACAAATGCTTGTTATTTATTCTTTGATTTGGAAAAGATAAAGAAGGATGGTCGACGTGGTCTATGGGAAGAATGTATTGAATACAGAGAATTATGGTGGCAGACCACCCTAGAGACTAATAAAATTCCAGGCTTAAATAAACACATATCTATAGCTCCCTTATTGAAACTTAGAGCAGCCATGTTATAGACATTGCCATTTCTATACCTTACAAGTTTTTTAATGCATTTTTAATGTATTTTAATGTTTTTCAATGGTTTTAAGTTTTTATACTATGGTCGGTCATATTTATTAAGTTTTTAAACACTCCATTTCCCCTTGGTATATACACACTGGTAGAGAGCAATGGTTTAATATGCATGATTTATTATTTTAAAGAGATTATTTTCTAATGCATTTTTTGAAGAATCCATTAGAGGGAGTGATATGACAAAATGTTTTAATAATACTATGGTTTATAAACATGCTTTATGACATTTTCTTCTTACTTTTTTAACAATTTCTTTTATATTTTTCAACATTTTTTATATACAGGCTCATACATAAAAATGGGCTTATTATAGGAAAGGATGTTATGTGTACACATTTCAAAAACTTTTCATTTATTGATAGTTTAATTAAGTGGTTTTAATTAAATAAAGTACAATGTGATTGGTTAATTCATTACGACAAACTTGTATAAATGAAACCTAGATTTATTGGAAAGCTCACATCTGATGAAGTTCATACTAAATTAAAATGTACTTGTAACATTGCGTTAATGGTGTATTTTACTTTTCAATAAACTTTTGGTGGAGAATCCGGGCTATTCGTGGCTTTATTGTTTCACCTTTGGAGGCTTCTTGGTGATTTATTGTTTTTATATTGAAGCCGTTCTTGGATTTTATTTTGGTGAATGTGTGTTTACACTACCTGACTGTGAAAATGCTCACATATTCTTGTCTGAAAATATACAGACAGCTTAGTACCACTCCCAGGATTCAAACCCTGCCATTTGTCAAAAAAGTAGTCCCAATGCTGATGTTTAGCAGAAAATGCTGTCAAGGAACTGCTTTTTCTTGGATGAGTATTTTCTACCTATTAGCCTGTGATTTTGCCAATCTGACTTTGTACTGACATTCCCGCATGGCAGACAGTTGTTTTACTGTGTAGTCACACTTTCACATATTACATTACAGGAAACAAGGGTTAGCAAACATTTTTAATATTCGGCTATCAGAACATACTGCAGGGAAAATTTGTTATGCTTAATATGCTGTACAAGACTTGATAGTTTGCAACATGAACTTCAGATACTTAATGCTATCAGAGCCATAGTTACTGTGCAAAAGCTATACAAATTTCCAGTTCCTACTAACACACTGCAAATAAAACACAACAGTCCAGAGTTGTATACTTTTATTGACAGGTTATCACTGCTTTATGTATATCATTGACATTATCTGTGTTAATTTCAGTTTTATTCAGCTCACACAATACATAGATTACAACACTGACAGGTGATATTCTACTACTTTTGATTATACTGCCAGCTAGATCAGTACTCACCAGCCTCACAGTGCAGCCTTTGCAACCTCCTGGCATGTGCCTCCATGTTCAAAGCCCTCCCAGCTGCAGCTGTACAGGAGACAGAGAAACATTTATGGCTACCTATCCATCACATACACAACCTGGATTATCTTAAACAGCAATTGATACTGATACATACACACTACTGAGGGATTCCATGCCCGAACATCTTGTTCCCACTGGTCCAACAGGTCCCTCTTTCTCCTCTTGAAATCAGCATAGTGATGCTGAACCTGCGCACCAGTCCGAGAGATCCCAGTAGCACTGGTGAAGTCACGGGTGAGATGGTCCCAGGCCTCTGCTTTCTATTGTGAGCCCTAGTACTGTCCTAGAAGCAGTCTCAAATGGTTTTCAACTAGGAGTCCAACCATGACCCAGGACTCCTGAATGTCCACACAGAAGCAAACATCTTCACAAACTCCTGCCATGATGCGTCCAGTGATGAGCTCCAACTGGTTCTGGAATGTATTCCCACCTACAGGGTTTAAATAGGCCGATTTCCTGCGCTTTGCTGTGATTGGTTACTTTTGGAACTGCTGAGCTCAGCTAAGCTGCAGGCAAATCTGCTTAGCTAAGGTTGGCAGTGCTTAAAGGGTCAGGTTCAGCATTGCTTACCAGTGGGCAACTCCACTTAGCTGGTCTATCCATTGCTTACTATTCATATGTACACACTGCTTAAACCCTGTCAACATAGGTGAGCAATGCTTAGCATTGCTGATGTTTTATTATATTGGTCTACCGCCTGTGTGGAATTGATTCATCATTCATTACATAATATGGATTTATTTACCTCCCCTGACATCCCCCAATGTGCTGTGATTAATTTGTTCTTGTGTGACTATACTGTATGGGACACTTGTGTTTATGTGGGGATTTCACTACTTTATTACACTGACACCTCACATCTTGGGATACTACACTACTCTGGTTAACAAATATATGTTATTTACTGGCTAATTATTAAAAAAAATGTTCATGTAGTGCTTTCACATGTAAAATACAAGTTGGCTACAGTGGGGCTTGAACTGGGAATCACTGCATGCAAAGCATATGCTCTAACCACTACACTATTGTAGAACAATTTATGTCAGATGTCTCTTGCTATTTAACTTCTTCTGCCATTTAAGATGCCCTCAGCATAGCTAAGCAACGGACACACCCATGTAGTTATGCTTAAACGTTAGTGCAGATTTAAAAAAATATATATATATTTGTTTGGGGCTGTGCTTTGCAAACGTTGATGACATTAATCTTATCACATTGTGTGCAGAGCTTTCCTTTATATCTCCGACCCACTTTTCATATACTTGTGCCTTTCTGGCACATCAGTAGAATTTCTGCTTCACAACACATTACACTTCATAAGCTTCCTAAGATTTATGCTAATGCAAAAGCTGTTAATGTATCCACTATGTTGATCGGACACTCTTTTGTCTGGATTTACCTTCCCTGACATCCCCCAATGTGCTGTGATTAATTTATTCTTGTGTGACTATACTGTATGGGGCACTTGTGTTTATGTGGGGATTTTGCTACTTTATTACACTGACACCTCACATCTGGGGATACTGCAGTACTCTGGTTAACAAATATATGTTATTTACTAGCTAATTATTTAAAAAAAATTCATGTAGTGCTTTCACATGTAAAAGTCTAATTGGTTATAGTGGGGCTTGAACTGGGAATCACTACATACAAGACATATGCTCTAACCACTACACTATTGTAGCCTGACTCATGTTAGATGTCTCTTGCTATTTAACTTCTTCTGCAGTTTAAGATGCCTTCAGCATAGCTAAGCAATGGACACACCCATGCAGCTATGCTTAAACTTTAGTGCAGCTTTAAAAATATATATATATTTGTTTGGGGCTGTGCTTTGCAAACGTTGATGACATAAATCTTATCACAGTGTGTCCAGAGCTTTCCCTTATATTTCCGGCCCACTTTTCATATACTTGTGCCTTTCTAGCACATCAATAAGAATTTCTGCTTCACAAGACATTACACTTCATAAGCTTCCTAAGATTCATGCTAATGCAAAAGCTGTTAATGTACCCACTATGTTGATCGGACACTCTTTTGTCTGGATTTATTACCCTAACTTGTTGGGGGTGTACCGAGCAATCTTGCTTATTTTAAATTGCTGTATGGCAATTCCAGTATGCAGGTGGTGTGTGCATTGTGAGAGCACTGCTCTCAGACACAGCCCCTGCGCTCATACATGGCTGGTGTCCGTGTAGTGCAGACAGCAGTGCACCTTCATTAATATGCAAGGAGCGCTCCTGCTGTACAGGGACATGGGATGGTCAGTGTAGGAATAGTGTTATTCCTACATGGAGCTTTACTGAATCCAGGCGAAAGACTATAAATTCGACAAACATTCTAATAATGCTTGATCAATATATAATAATTATTCCATATTAGGTGTCAAAAACAGGGCTTTCAGGAAAAGCTTCCTGAGATCTGCCTAAAAGAAACACTAAGACTGTATCTACTATACGGGACTGGGTCTCTCAGAAATTTGAACATAAATAAATATAGGATACTAAAACAAAACAAAATAAAATAAAAAAATAAACATACTAAAACTAAAGGACTGCTGAAGTTGTGCTTGTGTTTTAAGACAGTGTGGCATTTACATGTTTTGTAACACTGGATTAAGGCATGGGGATTACTGAGATATTAAAATCTGTTAGTTCTGTTTCCCTAGATTGTGATAAAATGCTTGTCTGGAGTCAAAACATTCTGTACCTTGCACTGTCAGGGATGCTGAGTGGCAGATTGCTGTAACAATGGAGATGAGTTTTCTGAGCTATGATATAGAATCAGAACCGTTTAGACATGACAAGGCCTTGCTGTGTCTAATCATGGTGGCTGCCAAAAAAGCAAGTATTAGAAAATGGAACTTAAAATCTAAGCCAACTCTACTAGAAGTAGTGAATATAGCAACTGGGATAAAACAACTAGAACTGAGATTTTTAGAAAATGTAGGAGCAAATTACATTGAAAAAAATAGGAATTGTGGGAACAATATATACAGGGGAAGAATGAGATTTAAAAGAAGGCAGAACTTAAAATGAGCCATTTAATGTTTGACTGACAATGATTGGGTAGATTATAAGTGATGTGTAATGTTTGCATCTGGGGTGTGTCAGTATGGTTTGTGATGTAAAATACTTGCAACTAGAATTGTGTAATTGTGGTTTGTTTTCATTTATGTTGTTGTTGTTGTGTCTTTCAGCTTTTCCCGGTTAGGGGTCGCCACAGTGGAACTCCGGTCCGCTAATGATTGGTAGTAGATTTTTACATGCCAAGTTGCCGGCCCTGATGCACAACCTTCAACGAAGGTATGCCCATTCATGCATGTCTCCACACAGAAGATGCTCTAGCTGAGAATCGAGCAGGACAATGTCTTACTGTATGGCGACAGTGCTACCGCAGCACCACCACCAATTGCCTATACCATAAGCGATGGTTTAATAAAGATGTTTCTTGTTTTAAAAAAAGATATAAAGCCATTGGAGGATAAAACTAAAATATATCTCTGACTAGCAAGCATTTTTTTTTGGATAACATAAATTAGGAAGGCAAGATACTGTGTATATAAGCACATATACTTAGCTGTAATATTTGTCAGTCAATCTGGCTAATAAACCATACTGACCATGTGGTGCTTTGCTTACTAACTGCTTAACTACTTTTTTCTCATAGATTAGCATTTCTCCTACAAATATCTTTCACCTGTATAGTGTTCAAACTGACTGCACAGTAGGGCTGTCATTCAGGTGATTTACACATCTAATTTTCTCCCTGAATTGGTAGACAATGATTTATTAGGTTTACACCTGTTTTATTACACTATATGCCAAGCAAATGCATATTATCTTTAACCATTCTAACTGTCCAAATTTAAATCTGTCATCTCTAAAAGCCTCCACCAGAAGCAGTAACATCATCATCCTTGGAGACTTTGGCCTTAATTACACTGAACCCTTTCGTTTGATATCTGAGTTCTTAGCCAACCATAGCCTCTTCCAGCAAGTTAAAGAAACCATATGATCAAACCCTAAATCATCCACACACTCCATCATGGACTTCCTCATTATCAACATACCCCACAACCATTGGTAATATCTCTATACTGCTACCATCATTTGTGGACTATTACACAATGATTATCACCATCACCAGTCAGGCCATTAGACTCTACCTTCCTTAAACATTTCTAGGCTGCAATCTATCCATAACATCACTAAACTAAAATCCTCTCTACACTTGACTAACCATCCATATTATCAACTAATAGTCTCAACACAGTTACTAACTCCCTCACTGAAATCCTTCCCCTCCACCAAAAGAAATTATTCACAATTATCAGAAAACTAAGCAAACCAATCAAATAATAACTAGATGTCAAAATTCATAGAGTCATAGATTGTAATTTGGCTAATGACCTGGGGGGGCTTTTTAAGTCTAGCCAAATTTTTGCAAAAGAATAATGATGTCTTGTATCGCAATATGACACTGAGGGTCAGGCATTTATAAGCTACTTCTGTCCATGAGGGACATGGGGCCAGGCCTGATGTAAATTTCCTATTACCCATCTACAGGTCTAGGTTGTGCTTAAATTGTGTAATAGATTAAATCAGCTTCATATGGATGTGATGCCTGTTCCATAAGAAGGGCAGTCTCCGGAACACATACCTGTCTCTCCAGCATGTTCTGTTTAATTCATAGGCAAACCTCAGGTCCTTAGACCTTGTATTTCTGCTACTTTTTGACTTACAAATATACATGAGATTCATAAGTGTGGGGTATGCAGAAGCCTTGTAAGCCAGGCATAGATAACCCCTAAGCAATCAATAGGAGACTAAATAGAGAGAAAGGGCTTTAAGGCACTGTGCACTTATGCCTGGTCAGGTACAAAACTAAGGGAGCACTGTACTCTGTGATTGGTTTGAATAGAGCAGAGCACAGTGGGATAATGACCTCTTTGGAACTAGATGGAATGCCCTTACTTGTAAATTGTGTAACATTAAAGAATTTTCTACTGTGACCACACAGTGGTCAAAGATAAGGCTACTCTCTAAGTGACTACCTATATCACTGATCATTGAGTCAACTTCTCAAAAGCAAAGAACTTCTCAAAAGCAAACTTCACACTTCTTAAGACTGGAGTGGTATCCTTCAAGTCCCCCGAGCCAGTGAAAACCACAACCCACGCTGCTGAAACCCTTACAAATGCCTTCTACGAGCACCTCCAGGAATGTATGGATCAAGCAATCCCTAATAAAATCAAGACCCTTTCCACCAAAGGCAGGCGCCAGGTCTGGTGGACCCCAGCCATAAACAAACTCTATAACAAGAGGAGAAAGCTACTACATGACAGAGCAAAATCCCTAAAAGGGAAGGCATCTCTGATCAATACTAGCAAAAAACTACGATCACTCATAAAATCATCCAAGGCCAACTTTGAGAGAAAAATCGCTAATGACACAAAAGACAATCATAAGGCCTTCTTTAGCTATGTTAGAAACCTGGGTGGAAACTCCCAGATATGCTCAGAATTAGTCCAAAATGATAAAAATCACTGAACCCACAGACATTGCCAACATACTGGCAGACAGGTTCAGTGCAAATTTCTCCCTCCCTCCCCTCAAAAGGAGAAATATCTATCCCACCAGAGTCTAGCCTCCCAAACATCTCAGATGCCCAGGTGAGAGCTGCTCTCTCTAAAGCAAAAAACACAGCATCAATGGGACCGGACGGTGTCCCCGGCTGTGTGCTACATGAACTCAATGAGGAACTAAACCCACATATAAGGCTGCTGTTTAATCTTAGCCTTACTACAGGATACGTACCCAAAGAATGGCGACGGCAACTGTGGTCCCACTCCACAAAGGTGGTGCTTCTACGGACCCTGGAAATTACCGCCCCATAAGCTTGACGAGCCTTGTCTGCAAAGCTATGGAGAGGATCATAATGGAACTCATAAATAAAGACATTGGGGACCTACAGACACTGGATCCTACCCAATTTGGCTTTGTCAAGGGCAGATCCTGCCTCTTGAACTTGGTCGACTTTTTCAAAACAGTCACTAAGGCCATTGATGAGGGTAAGGCAGTTCATAGGTTCCACAGCCTACCTTGACCTAGCAAAAGCGTTGACACAATACCCCACTCGGGCATCATAGAAAAGCTCACCAGCTTAGATGTAAACCCATATGTCACAAGATGGGTTGCAAACTGGCTCAAGGACAGAACACACAGGGTTAGAGTTGCTGGTGCCATGTCAGACTCTAAGCCGGTCATGAGCGGTGTCCCACAGGGCTCAGTCCTGGGCCCCTCTTGTTCGGCATTTATTTTTCTGAAGTGCAGGCAAACATAGGGGGATTGTGGCTGACAAAATGTGCAGATGACTGCAAACTGGGCACCATAATTGACACTCCATCAGACACAGACATCCTCCAGAGAGGTCTCATAGAAATGGATAACTGGTGCCAGAGCCATGGCCTTAAGCTAAATGCCAAAAAATGTATAGTCATACCTTTTGGGAAAAACAAGGTAACCCCTAATTACCACATAGGTGGTAATCCATTAAACATGGAAGAAGTTATCAGGGACCTGGGGACCCAAGTTGACAGTAACCTCTCTTTTGACACTCACATTGCCAAAGTGGTTAGGAAGACCTTCTACATTGCCCACCTGATCATGAAGGGATTCACATCCAGATCAGGAGAGGTCATTGTACCCCTGTACTCTTCACTTATCAGACCAATGATTGAGTACAACGCCCCATTCAGAATGTACCTTACCCAACACCTGCAGCAGTTGGAAAGACCCCAAAAGTTCCTCACCAAAAGGATAAAGGGGCTCAAACATATGTCATATGATGCCCGATTGAAGAAACTCCAGCTCTATTCAGTCGCATACCGTCTGCTCAGAGGTGATCTGTGCCTGACATACAAGGCCATGTCCAACCCGGAATTAATGGACATGCTCCAACTCAAAAAATCCAAATCCACCAGAGCCACGAGAGCAAGAGACTTAAACCTCAACACGGATATAAATAGGACATGCTGGAGGGACAGATTCATCACCCAGAGACTCCCTACACTATGGAACAGAATCCCAGTCCATGTGAGGCAGAGCCCCTCACTGACTCTGTTCAAGAGAAATCTTGATGAGTGGATGGGAGATCGTAGGTTTACCCCGGGAATCATCTCTGTATCACTGCTGGACAGAGGCACAGCAAACTAATGGGTATAGTATTCTCACCCTAAGGGGTGGTGAAAGCCACACACACTCTGGCTAGGCTTATAAATGCCCTACGGCAGATAGCCTAGTATGAACCTATGAACCTATGAACCTCTTAGGGGCATATTATCAACCTGGCAATTAACCAGGATGCTTGACTTATCAAATGGTACAATTATTCATTGATTGTCATTGATTTTAAGACCATGACTCTGGCACCATTTGTTAATCAGAGATAAGCCTACTTGAAGAATGCTAGTGTCTGCAGGGGAATCATTGATAACCCCCAGCTCACAATCATCTTCAAACTTAGTCAGCCATAAACCTTCAGTGATTACATCCATTGCAGAGAAATAGATTCTAAAAAGGAGTATGCCCAGTACAGAGCCCTGGGGGACTCCAGTAGTGACTGTCCTCTTGTTGGAGGTGGGCTCAACAATTTTGACCTCCTGGGTCCTATCAGTGAGTCAGTTGGCTATCCAGAAGGTGATAAAAGGGTTTGTACCTAATTTAATGAGCTTGTCTATAATGCCTGAGTGAGGGAATTGTATCAAAAGCTGTGTGCATAGACTTGCCCTCATCCATTGCTTTAGTAACCCTCTCAAAGAAGTTCACCAAATTTAATAGCCATGACCTTCCTTTAACAAAGCCACATTTTTGATGAGTCCAGCATTTGCAGGTTACCTATGTCCTCATTTATCATGTCCATGATGACTCGTTCCTTGGCTTTACATATGAGGCTAGTCAGACGTATGGGCCAATAGTTATATGGATTGGTGGTTGGACATCCTTTGTGTAGGGAAAAGACTGTAGCCATCTTTCACTTCTTAGTCACAAAACCTGGCTGTAAGTCCCAGTTGAAAAGTGATTCACATGGAGCAGAGGGGTCATGTTCATGCTATTTTATAAGCATCACAATATGTTATCAGGGCCTCTCAGTGCAGTGCTTTTGACCTTTGAAAGTGCTCTGAAGACCTCTTCCCTAGTAATGTTTGGGGAGATTGTGGTATGCAGTAGCTCCTTTGGACTATCAGGGGGTGAGTCAGGGGGGATTTGAACTGAGCCTGTCAGCCAAAAGGTTGGCAATGGCCTCCAGTTCAGTATGGATGATACCAATTACAATAAATTCTGAGCATTGTTGCATATTTCCTTTGAGGTTATGGACAGTGCTGTAAAAAGCTTTGTGGTTGTCCTTTGCCTGAGAAGCTATTTTGTCTTCTTGGCCAAAAATGTTTTTTTTTGTTAGATAACTGATTAATATTGAGATTCAACCAGGGTGGCTTGTCTTTTGTGTTTGTCTTATTCATAATATGAGTGGGCACAGCTCACTCTATGCAGCTTTCAATATGGCTGTAGAACAATTTTGTAAACACCTGAGTGTATGCTATGGTGTTTACTAGGTTTGGTGGGGCTTTTAATTTAGCCAAGGTGTCATTTAGTAGAGAGAGGTTAACTTTGAAATAGTTCCTAAAGGTTTTTGATTGCTCTGGGTCCCTATATTTACTTTTTATTTCAAGACATACTGCCTTATAGACAGATATGATGAGTGAGGACATTACATTGGGTAAGGAACATCACTCTCCCATGATTGGGAGTACAAGGTCAAGGAATTTTGTACCCTTGGAAGGATAATGAACTAACTGTTCCAGGATGTTGGTACTGATGAAGTTTAGGAATTACTGGGCTTCTGTATTAGAAGTGGTGTAGGATTCCTGATCTGTAGAAAGGTAGTTGAGATCCCCTCATGAAGATCATATCTTATTGAATGGTGAGAGACTCTAGTACACTGAGCTAGGTAGAATTGGTTTCCTGGGACATGGAGGGGGACCTATAGGTTGCAAGGATATTGAATGAGACCCTGTCTATAGTGAATTGTACATGTATGAATTTCAGTGGGTCATGCACTTTAACTAATCTGGATGTGAAATTGTCTTTAATATAGATGGACATTCCTCTACCATTGTTCCCTCCTGTGCAGTAGAAGAGCTCAAACAACTCCTAAAATTTATGGACAAAGCTTGGGAGACATATGAATAAATTCTCACTAGTGAAAATCACACCCACTTTACTACTGTGTGTAGCTTTTCTAAACAATCCATTCAGAGGCATAAATCCTTCCATCTGAAAACAAAACTAAACACACTTCTCTGTAATCCTAAATGCTTCATGTAGGAAACCAACTTATTAACAGGCAAATAATTCCACCAGCCAACCTCCTCTATTAATACCCTGCAATGTGGAAAACAGCAAATCAGTTTTTTCTAACTTTCTCAAGGAATTAATCACCCTCTTCCAAATAAACAACCAAACTTCCAACAAAATTCCTTTCCCCTTCACCACCAATATGCATTCCCCCTTTGACTTTTAACATGTAAAGTCAAAGGAAATTACATCAATTTCATAGGACCTCTGTGCTGACACTCCCAGGTTCGGACAACCTGTTTCTTGATGTATTCATCAGAGTAGAGGACATTTTACGCACCCATTCATCTGTAAACTCTGCCTTTCTGATAACATAGTGCACAGAATGCGGAAAGCAACCCTAATAAAAATGTCACCCTAAATAATCTCATCCCACAGAAACTTCCCATTTCTGACAAATCTCCAAGCTGCAACTCTAGAAAAACTATTAAAAAAATAATTTATGCACATTTATTTGAAAACAATCAGTACCAACTGTGCTTATTAAAGTAATATGGTCTCTGGGAAAGTCAAAGCACCATGACAGGCCTCTGGACAATAACCAATGACATATTAATAAACAATGGCAAAGGCAACTTCAAAATCTCTCTCTTCATTCACTTTACTAAAGTATTCAACCTTGCTGACAACATCCTTCTCCTACATAAGCTAACAGAAACTAGCATCAGCTCTGACTCAGTAACATAATTTGAAGACTTTCTCTCACACAGATGCTTCTCAATAAAAATTGGCATTTCCCTCAGATAAAACCTCCCTCCACACTAGTGTTTCTCAAGGTTCCATACTTGCCTTTTCTTTATCTTTATTAACACACTTCCCTATGCCTTATCTCACATTCCCCTGGTTTTATAAGTAGATGTCATGGTCATTCATAGATCCAGCCCCAACCTGTAATACATTATAATCCCTACTTCAATCAGACCTTCACACCATCGATAATTGGCTTATTAACCATAAAATAATTCTTAACCAAAATCATGCTATTCAGAATCCAAAAAAAAAACAGACCCATGCCTCCAACAGCATTCATATCACTGGCCTTCATAACAGCTCCATTGAACCAACTACCTCCCTCAAATGTCTGGGTGGCTAGCTAAATCAAACTCTAAACTCCAAATATATATAAAAAACAGAAATGAAGTCAACTCCCTCTTCTTCTGAGCCCAAAAAAATCTCTTGCTTTCTGAGAATGCCTACCAGGATAGCTATAGAGAAAGGTGTCCCACTATCACAGTTAGAATATGGACTCCCAATCATTGTTTCAGCCTCCAAAAAGAACACAAACACCCATTAAATCATTTGAAACAAAATCTGCCAATTCATCTCAAACTCCCACTCCAACGGGCATTACTGACTCACACTAATCAAAACAAACTGGCATCTAATACACCAGGATTCAGAGTAATCATTCTGCAGACGTACTCTCCACTAGCATCCACAATGGTAGAAAACAGCATGCTGATACAATCGTAGGAGTTACTCTTTATATATTTTAGGCCAATGAGTTTAAAAAGGATAACTGGTGAAACTTTAAATGTCTTATACTAGAAATATTAATGGAATCAGAATTCAAAGTGTATTGTGATATATACTAGCATGGCTTCACTTCTGGGAGATCCACCATAGCTAATTTAATTTGTTTTTATGTGGAAATAATAAGGATCTTGGATGAAAAGTTACCAGTTGATGCAATTTATGATGACTTAGCTAAGGTCTTTGATTCTGCTCCTCACAACTCTATTTTGAAATCTTTGTCACAATGGACATTCAACAAGTACTTGGTCAAGTGGATGGGGAATTGGTTTATAATAGGAAGACCTGGGATTGCATTTATGGAATAAATCAATAAGGGTGTCCCCCATGAATCTTTACTGGGACCTTTCTCCTTTCATGTATTTTTGGCAAGTTTTACCCTAGAGTCCAAATTTTGGGTAGAAAAATTGCAGATGATATGAACAATGCAAGGATAATTGTCGTGATGGAAGATCATCAGGAACGGAAAAGTTATTTAGATAAATTATGTCAATGGGTTCAGACTAACAGAGTTTCATCAAAGTTTCCTAAAATAAGGTTGTGCATTTTGGTAGCATAAACATTAGATATTGATACTGAATGTATGGGGGGATTTTGGGAGTTTGTGAACAATATGAGGACCTTGGCATTTTGACTGAAAACAGTATTCCGTTTTCTGGCCATATAAATAAGGTTTTTAAATCCTGTTATGCTATTTTGTGTATCATGAGAAGGTACTGATAATAATTGACAAAGCCATAATAAGACCTACAGTGGATATAAAAAGTTTACACACCCCTGTTAAAATGCCATGTTTTTGTGATATAAAAATAAGACCACAATACATCATTTCAAAACTTTTCCCACCTTTAATGTGATCTATACCCTGTATAATTCAATTGAAAAACAAATCTGTTAGGGGAAAAAATATAAAAAAATAAAAAAAAACATACAATAAGCTGGTTGCATAAGTGTGCACACCCTTAAACTAATACTTTGTTGAAGCAACTTTTGATTTAATTACAGCATTCATTCTTCTTGGGTACACACCTGCCATCAATTAAAAAGACTCTGATTAACCCCAAATAAAGTTCAGCTGTCCTAGTAGGATTTTCCTGACATTTAATCAGTTGCCCGCTACAGCAAAAGCCATGGGGTGCAGAGAGCTTTCAAAGCATCAAAGGAATCTCATTGTTAAAAGGTATCAGTCAGGAGAAGGGTACAAAAAAAATTCCACAGCATTGGATATACCATGGAACACAATGAAGACTGTCATAAAAAAGTGGAGAAAATATGGGGCAACAGTGACATTGCAAAGAACTGGACATCCCTCCAAAATTGATGAAAAGACAAGACAAAAAAATAATCAGGGGGGGCTGCCAAGAGACTTACAGCAATACTGAAGGAGCTGCAGGAATTTCTGGCAAGTACTAGTAGTATACTACATGTGACAGCAATCTCCCGTATTCTCCATATGTCTAGACTATGGGGAGAGTTGCAAGATGGAAGCCTTTTCTTACATAGAAAAACATCCAGACCCGGTTAAAATTTGCAAAACAATACATCTAGTCTCCCAAAAGTATGTGGAAAAATATGTTATGGTCTTGGCCACAATTCCAAAATGTACAACTGGCGCAAAAACAACACTTCGCATCACCTAAAGAACACCATCCCCATGGTGAAGCATGGTGGTGGCAGTATCATGCTTTGGAGCTGTTTTTCTTCAGCTGGAACTGGGGCTTTAGTCAAGGTGGAGGGAATTATGAACAGTTTCAAATACCAGTCACTTTTGGCCCAAAACCTTCAGGCATCTGCTAGAAAGATGAAGATAAAGAGGTATTTCACCTTTCAACACGACAATAACCCAAGCATACATCCAAATCAACAAAAGAATGGCTTCACCAGAAGAAAATTAAAGTTTTGGAATGGCCCAGCTAGAAAATATGTGAGGTGACCTGAAGAGGGCTGTGCACAAGAGATGCCCTCACAATCTGACAGCTTTGGAGCACTTTTGCAATAAAGAGTAGGCAAATATTGCCAAGTCAAGATGTGCCATACTGATAGACTCCTACCCAAGAAGACTGAATGCTGTAATTAAATCAAAAGGTGCTTCAACAAATTATTAGTTTAAGGGTGTGCCCACTTATACAACCAGCTAATTGTATGTTTTTTATTTGTTATATTTTTCCCCTAACACATTTGTTTGTTTTACAATTGAATTGTAGAGGTTATAGGTTACTTTAAAGGTGGGGAACATTTTGAAATGATTTACTGTAGTCTGATTTTTTATATCACAAAAACCTGGCATTTTAACAGGGGTGTGCTAACTTTTTATATCCACTGTATAATGGAGTACAAGAGCGGGTTTTTCATATATTCTGTATCATAAATAAGTAAATTAGAAAAGGTAAATAAATAAAATGACCAGCACACTGTAAACTCGAATATAGAATACTTTAATACACCAGTTAAAACCACAGTTAAGATCTTTTGTCATTGGACAACATCAGAAATATTGAATAACTGATAAGTTCAAAACAACAAATAAAACCTAGTTCCAGGCACACACTCCCATCAAAAATACAATCAGTACCAAAGAAATACTGAACCAGTCATTAACGAAATAAGGTAAAGCAATAATAGGACACACCCCTCTAGAGTTCACCTGTCACTAAGCGATAGGAAAAAATGTACACCAATTAGTATATGTAAAACGTAAAAACATCCAATGTGCTTAGTGCAGTACAGCAACACTGCAGAGGTGAAGATTAAAAAAATAATAGTAGTAATAATAAAAAAAACAAAACACTTGGATAGCCAAAGTTCGCCGCAAAACATCTTTAATAAAGCACAACAAAGCACAACAAACCACACAGACAAAACTTCTTCAATGCTGAACAACAGTCCCAGCACATTTTCGTCCAGAACTTAATCAGAATAAACTAATCACATCACTTCCCCTTCCTTTTATATAGTACTCAAATTACATTAATCAGCAAATGCGTTAAACAGTTAAATATAATTACTTCATTCAAAAAATATATATTAATCAAAAATACATTACTTAAAATAGTTAAAATCCTATTCAAACCACAAGTTCCTGCTGTGACCCTAACACAAACTGCATTACTGACATATTCAAAGGCATATATTAGTAAAACTATATGATAAAATCATATAAACTTTATAAAAGGGAATGCAGTGGAATCCATGCCTATGCTACCCTCTAGTGACCTAAAAGTTTAGTACAAGAAATAATGTTAAAAATACTTAAAAATGTATAAAATTACATAAGAAACTAGTTTACATACTTAACACAATAAATGCATAATTATTCATAAGGTGATAAAATTATGTTAAATTAAATGTAAAATACATGTGAAGTACATGAAAAAGGTTTGCCTTACGTAAAATGAACTGTATTAAAGGGGCTCAAGTAAAAAACAATCAAATGCATTCTACAATTTGGCTGCTTTTAGCTTTAAAACACGTCTATATTACCTTATTGTATGATCAAAACACTATTTCATCATACCAATAAGGTCTAAAGCACAAAATATCGAACACATGGAACAGCAAATTTTTTTTCCCAGGGGAAAAATTTGCTGCTCCGCAAAAAAAAAAAAAAATCAAACACAATGTGAAGTGGAAGGCTTCACCCCCCCACACCCCCCTACTTAAATATACCAACTCTGAGAGTGCACCATAGTGGAGGAAATGGCAAAGTCCCAAAGACAGCCCACTGAATTTTTTCTTTGGGAAAAAATATGATGTTCCGTGACTTCGCTATTTTGCCATTTCGACAGTATTGGATCAAGGAAATAGCTTTCGCTATTTAGTCCATTCAATACTGTAATATAGATCCTTTAAAACTCTTACAAGGCAGACCATCTCATTAAGTCCTGGCCATTTATTTGCCTCCAAAACAAACTGCCAGTAGACTTCTCGATATTCGATTTGGGTCTTCAATGGCCCTCCTCTAATGTCCAGCTGTACTTCTTCTAATACAAAAAATAATAAAAAGCTGGCCTCTTTGCACAATAATGTATGCTTATACAGGACATTCCTGTTATTACCTTTTTTGATGTCATAATTATGTTCAATTATATTTCTTTTAAGTGCTCTCTTGGTTTTTCCAACATAAAAACCTTCACATTTATCAAACAGGACCAAATACACTAACCCTTTCAATTCACAGTTGGAATAATATTTCACCTTAATCCACCTACTCCTACTAGTGATAAAACTCTCTGATTTGTTAATAATAAAGGGACACTGGACACAGGCCCTACATTTAAATGTTCCCACTCTCTTAGTTCTCTTTTCAGACCTCCTTTTTATCCAAAATGTTTTTAATACTTTTGCCCTTCCTAAAAACAAATTTTAAGGGATGTTTTTAATTCAATATTCAAGTCAGTTAGTTGACTAAACCTATCCCGTTCCTCTTTCAATACTGTTGTAATGGTGTTAGCATCCCCACTGTAATCTAGTACAAAAATATTTTCAAACCCCACCTTATTGTCCACCTGCTGATCACATTGTGTCTCCATAGTACTTGTCCCTAGGATAGGTGCAAACCTACAATTTCTATTCTCTAGAACTTCATTAAACATTTTCATAACCATACTCTCAGGATACCCTCTGTCTAAAAACATCCTTTTCAAAAGTTCACCTTCATGTTTAAAGTCTATCCTCGGAGGTCATTCTACTGCCCCTGACATATTGACCTTTCACAATACTCCTTTTCTGAGTGATAGGATGAGCACTTTGGAAATGCAAAAAGGAATTGTAGTAAGTAGCCTTCCTATACACTGTAGAGGTGAACTTATTTTCACTGTGGTCCATTCCAATGTTGACATCAAGATAGTCAATAGAACCTTGCCCTATTTTATACGTGCAGGGCCGGCCTTAGCTGAAACAGCGCCCTAGGCGAAGCACTGCTCTGGCGCCCCTTAAGCCCCACCCACACCGAACACAAGGAACACCCCTATTTGAGCCACGCCCACAGAAGGGTCACTCCCACGATTCACTCTAGTTCTTTCCATGTTTAAATGCATGAAAATCCAAGTCATACTGTAAGACACCTTGTAGTTTAGTTGACTGCAATTGAAGGCTGAATATCCTTAAACCTGGTTAATTTGTTGCTTGTGTAGTGTTCATCTGCAGACATGAGACAGTATTAACTATTTTGCAATGTGCATTGATGTTTCATAGATGTTTGTGTAGTAGTTCTCATTTGGTCTAGTGTAGCAGCAACTCTACATTTTTACTATATACCCTGATGTGCTTCATGCTCTTCACAGGTCAGCCATCAAGTCTACATACTTCAGACAGCTACATATTGTGATGTGGTGGTGCTGCAGCTGTATGCTGACCCAAAGGCCAAAAAGGAAAGCAGTGTTACTACAGTCAGTGATGTCTTGAACTTTGCATACAACTTACCAACACTAAGCAGATTTCAGAATTGTATTGGCAGTGTTTATCCATTATGGGTTGCAGATGGATGTGGGACCTTTAAATTCATTCAGTTTTATTAAATAGCAGTGTATTACTTTCAGCTATCAGGTCCACTCAAGTAATTTGAAGACATATTTAAGACGAGAAACATAGATAGTGTCAAATGATTTATTCCATTACTTGTCAAGTACATTTTTATATGCAATCTTTGACAGTAAAATTTTGCATTTGTACAAACTGTCAGGTCTGATTGACCAATTTGAAAACAGGTTTCAGTTGGCACAATTAATGCTAGAGACATTGAAATAGTCAGATTTTATTTCATTGCTGGCAACTAGACATTTACTTTATACAGTTCATAAAAAAACAAAAAAGAAGGCAAATTCAAACGGAAACTGTGTAAACAAAATTTAATAAAATGAGCACTTTCAGAATAGTCAGTGCTCTTCCTTCATCAGATACAAGTCGAATGCATTTGTGTAGTTTTATAATAAAACTATGTACCAATTAAACAATTAATGCAATCACATGACATAAAAATTAAGAATTTTAAAATGATGACCAACTTCAAATCGCAAAATACTATGTTATAAATAGATCAAAATTACTTCCATTTGTCTCCTTTATATAAAGGTTGATTATATGAAGTTCTTTGTAAAAAACACAAATACACACTTAAAAAGTCTGCATACGTCCCTTCCAGTAAAAAATACTTAAATCACATCAGGAGGCTAAAATGTCCTCTTAACTAAGTGTTGAATATAAAAGGTGAAAAAATGATGAAAAACATTGAAGCTAGGAAATTAATGAAAAACATTAGAGCTAAAAAATTAATGCTTTAATGCTAGGAGTTTAAGAAAGCATTTGATAGAAATGCTTCCATTAAGCCCTGGCGGAACATGGGCAGCACTCCTAATTTGCCATAACAGTTCTTCTATTTCTAGTTTAATCTGCCATGGCCCACCTCTCTCATCTTGTACCACTTGTTTAAGTACAGTGAATTTAAAGTCATGGTTAGGAAACAGATGTATATGCTTAGCCAAAGCATTTGTCATGTCTCCTTTGACAATAGCATATTGGTGCTCGTATATACGCTGTTTAAATATCCTTTCTGTCTTCCCTATGTAAAAAGCAGTACAGTTTTGGCAGATAGCAACGTAAACAATTCCCCTGGTATCACAACTGTATCTACCTTGTACTTTGTAACTTTTTCCATTTATTATGAATTGGTATGCAGTATTTAAATGCCTACATTGTTGGCAAGATCCACATTTGATCATGCCTTTGTTCCTAAACAATGGAGGTTTCTTGTGGTATTCAAGCAATGATTTTAAATTGTGCCCACGTCGATAAGTGATTTTATGGTGGTCCGCGAAGAGACCTTTAAGACTACTGTCTTCGGTAATAAGGGTCCAGTTTTTATTTAAAATTTCTCTAATAGGGGCATGGTTGAGATTGTATCTACACAAGAAACTAATAGTGAAATTTTTGAGTACTACTATCTGAAGAATTAGTTTGTCTTTCTATGCAGTTGACTTCATCAGCTAGGATGTTCATAGATAATAAAGGTTTGAAGTGTCCTGTTTGCCTTTTAATAGTTACGTCTGCAGTGATCTTAGAAATTAGTGCTGTAGGATAGCATCTATTGAGAAACATATTCCTAAGCAATTCACATTCCTTCATATAATCGTTGTCATCTGAAATCATTCTAGCTGCCCTAATGATCAGTCCTTTAACGACAGCCTTTTTCTGATGATAAGGATGGCAGCTAGAAAAATGGAGGAGTGAATTAGAATAAGTAGGTTTCCTAAAGATAGTGCTTTTAAACCTACCATACAACACATCTTTGTGTATGTGAATGTCCAAGAAATTGATGTTATCAGACTGTAGATTGTAAGTAAATTCAAGGAAGTGTGTCAAAGATGTGATAGAAGTTATGAAATTATGGACGATTTCACTGGGGTCTTACCATAGTATAAACATGTCGTCTTGGTAACGAGTATCCCAAGTGACATGCTTCTGAAAAAAGGGTTCTTAAATAATAACCTGTTCTCCCAATATGCCATAATGCAATTCACGAAGCTTCCTCTGCAGGGAGACCCAATGGCGACCCCTGTTTTTTGAAGATATATTTTTCCATCAAACCACATGTAGTTGTTAGCAAGGACAATCTCCAATTGTTTAATAAACAAGGTTATGAGTTTATCAGGGCACTCATTAATCATTACAAATCTCCAATTAATTCCTTGAAAAGTGAATTAGAAGTGTTAGAACACGCAATTAAAGCTAATGCGGATTGTCCTCGTTATAAATATGAATATACGAGGATTTTCAATAGCATTGAAGCTAGTATTAATACGATGGCCCAAACTAAGAAGAGAAAAATCACCAGGGACATACAACAATATGCTAATAATAAAGCATATCCTCCTCCACCACCCATTTTTACTTCTGTCAACCTTTCTAAAAACTTAAATGAACTCAATTCCAACAATGAAGGGTTGTGTGACAATAGTCCCAATGCAGATATTAACATACATTGGGGCAAACACCTACCTTGCGTAGGAGTGATCGAATTAAAAATAATTTTAACAACACCAATGGTCACGCCTATGCTGAGGTCCACAATGTGAATTATGATAGCCCTCAACCATCTACTGGCCATGATCAGGGTTTTCAAGTGGGTCAATTCAACCAAACGAAGAAAACGAAAGTGACGGGGAACCAGGGTCGAACAAGGAACAAGAGGAACCAGCGAAGGAAATAAACAGGATTGACTTATTAAATCCACAAATTCTAATGAACACAAGAGAGGACTTTCACGTCTATAATTACACAGACTTAAACATTACCCAGGATATAATTGACTTTTTTGCTGTGGGTTTAACTTTTGTACCTGATTCTCACATGAATCTGGTAAACACTATTGTTGATCTCAAATTATTTGCATGGAAAATGAACCTTACTGCCTTACTGGGTTCTACTTCAATAGTCAACAGCTCATTTACAGTGGCTAGTTTGTTCAATCCACCTTTGCACCCTAATATTCTCTTTTTCGAAAAAATGTGTGAAATTGACTTTAGATCTTTATGTAGTATTAAAAATAAAAAAAGAGGGTATTAATATAAATAACAATGAACATGATTTTATCCAACTGCTCAAGGATTTTAATATACGTGTAATGAAGCCCGACAAGGGCGGTGGTTTGGTCTTCATGGACCATGGTGCATACATTATGAGTATCACTAAACATTTAGATACTACAGATTATCATACAGTCAGTTTGAATGAAACAAACATAGTTTTCAAGAAAATCAAGGACACTTTAGATGATTTGCTGTTAGAAAGGGCTATTGACATTGACTTGTTTAACTTTTTAACAATGCTGGCTCCTAGAACACCGGCCCTATTCGGCACACCAAAGATCCACAAGAGTTTTGTTGACCCTCCATTTAGACCCATAGTAGATAGTCGTGGGTCTATCATGTATGGTTGTGCCAAATATGTGGATACTATTTTAAAACCTTTAATACAGCAGGAGCGGCAAATATGCAAAGATTCTTGGAGCTTTTTAAGTGAACTCAGTAAGATTCCATTTCATTCTGACTACAAGTTTCTGACAATTGACGTCAGAGACTTGTACACAGTGATCCATCAAGCCTTGGGTTTAGAATGGATCAGAGAATGTATGGCACAAAAGAAAGTCAGTGAAAACACACTCTATGTAGTTATAACTCTTTTGGAGATTGTCCTTGCTAACAACTACATGTGGTTTGATGGAAAAATATATCTTCAAAAAACAGGGGTCGCCATGAGGTCTCCCTGCGGAGGAAGCTTCGTGAATTGCATTATGGCATATTGGGAGAACAGGTAATTATTTAAGAACCCTTTTTTTCAAAAACATATCGCTTGGTATACTCAATACCAAGACGACATGTTTATACTATGGCAAGGCCCCAGTGAAATCGTCCATAATTTCATAACTTCTATCACATTTTGACACACTTCCTTGAATTTACTTACAATCTACAGTCTGATAACATCAATTTCTTGGACATTCACATACGCAAAGATGTGTTGCATGGTAGGTTTAAAAGCACTATCTTTAGGAAACCTACTTATTCTAATTCACTCCTCCATTTTTCTAGCTGCCATCCTTATCATCAGAAAAAGGCTGTCATTAAAGGACAGATTGTGAGGGCAACTAGAATGATTTCAGATGACAACGATTATATGAAGGAATGTAAATTGCTTAGGAACATGTTTCTCAATAGATGCTATCCTTCAGCACTAATTTCTAAGATTACTGCAGAAGTAACTATTAAAAGGCAAACAGGACACTTCAAACCTTTATTATCTATGAACATCCTAGCTGATGAAGTCAACTGCATAGATAGACAAACTAATTCTTCAGATAGTAGTACTCAAAATTTCACTATTAGTTTAGTGTGTAGATACAGTCTCAACCATGCCCCTATTAGAGAAATTTTAAATAAAAACTGGACCCTTATTACCGAAGACAGTAGTCTTAAAGGTCTTTCGTGGACCACCTTAAAATCACTTATTGACGTGGGCACAATTTAAAATCATTGCTTGAATACCACAAGAAACCTCCATTGTTTAGGAACAAAGGCATGATCAAATGTGGATCTTGCCAACAATGTAGGCATTTAAATACTGCATACCAATTCATAAAAAATGGAAAAAGTTACAAAGTACAAGGTAGATACACTTGTGATACCAGGGGAATTGTTTACATTGCTATCTGCCAAAACTGTACTGCTTTTTACATAGGGAAGACAGAAAGGAAACTTAAACAGCATATATACGAGCACCAATACGCTATTGTCAAAGGAGACATGACAAATACTTTGGCTAAGCATATACATCTGTTTCCTAACCATGACTTTAAATTCACTGTACTTAAACAAGTGGTACAAGATGAGAGAGGTGGGCCATGGCAGATTAAACTAGAAATAGAAGAACTGTTGTGGCAAATTAGGAGTGCTGCCCATGTTTCGCCAGGGCTTAATGGAAGCATTTCTATCAAATGCTTTCTTAAACTCCTAGCATTATAGCGTTAATTTTTTAGCTCTAATGTTTTTCATTAATTTCCTAGCTTCAATGTTTTTCATCATTTTTTCACCTTTTATATTCAACACTTAGTTAAGAGGGCATTTTAGCCTCCTAATGTGATTTAAGTATTTTTTACTGGAAGGGACGTATGCAGACTTTTTAAGTGTGTATTTGTGTTTTTTACAAAGAACTTCATATAATCAACCTTTATATAAGGGAGACAAATGGAAGTAATTTTGATCTATTTATAACATAGTATTTTGCGATTTGAAGTTGGTCATCATTTTAAAATTCTTAATTTTTATGTCATGTGATTGCATTAATTGTTTAATTGGTACGTAGTTTTATTATAAAACTACGCAAATGCATTCGACTTGTATCTGATGAAGGAAGAGCACTGACTATTCCGAAAGCGCTCATTTTATTAAATTTTGTTTGCACAGTTTCCATTTGAATTCGCCTTCTTTTTTGTTTTTTATAAGTTTTGTGTTATTAATTTGGTTTATTTATACAGTTCATACTCAAGAAATGTTATTATTGTCAGATGACTTTATTGCATTGCTCTCCTATTACATGTACAGTTCTATATGCAATGTCTGACACTTGTATAAACTGCCAGCTGCACTTGAATTGTCACGTCATGTGAAAGACATTGGAAATTGTCATTTAATTATTCCTTTGCTGGCTACCAGATGAACATTTCCAACTGAAGTCTTCAACAATAAAAAGTGTTTCACTTGTACAAACTGTCCAGTCTGCTTGATTTAAAACATTGGGTTTCAGTTGGCACAATTAATGCTAGACATTGAAATAGTCAGATTTTATTTAATTGCTGGCTACTAGACATTTTTATATGCAATATTTGACAGTTAAATGTTTAACTTGCAAAGTGTCAGGTCCACACGAGTAACTTCAAAACATTCATTTAGCTGGTTCAGTTCATGCTTGACATTGTAGTCTGGTTTTATTCCACTGCTGCCATTAGATGTACATTTCTATATGTACATGTTTCACAATGAAATGTGCGAGGTCCACTTGAATTGACACCCTTCATATCAACAATTGTCATTCAAGTATTCCTTTGCTGGCTATTAGTTGTACATTTCTAAATGCAGTGTTCAACAGTAAAAAGTGTTGAACTTGTGCAAACTGTCAGGTCCACTTAAGTTGAAGACATTAAATTTCAGTTGGTGCACTTCATGTTAGACATTAAAATTTATCACATTTTATCTGCTGCTATTCATGCATTTCTATATGCAATACTTCACAATTAATGTGTAACGTGAACAAAAAAAGTGTCTGGTCTGCTTGAGTAATTTTGAAAAGGTTAGGCATAGTTTATGATAAAGACTTTGAAATAGTCAGATTTTATTTCATTGCTGGCTACTAGACACATTTCTATTTAATGTGTGACTTAAAATGTTTAAATTGCCAAACTGTCAGGTACACTTGAGTAATTTGAAGACACTCATTTAGCTGGTTCATGCTTCAGACATTGTAAGTTTGGTTTTATTCCCCTACTGCCATTTGATGTACATTTCTATATGCAATGTTTCACAGTGAAATGTTACACTTGTACAAACTGTCATGTCTACTGCAGTCTTAGAGATTTCAGTTGGCACATTCCCTCTGAAAGACAGTGTATCATTGTCTGGTAATTTATTAAAGACTGGCACTGACCCTATTGGCATTATAGAACTACACCTTTAATTACACAATGAACCTAAGATTGGCCCTAGGGTCTACACAAGCCTAGCCATAACCAATTCCCTGAAACATTAGCAGATGCAAGAGCAGGGTTTGACTTTGTTATAGCCATTCAGGTTAGCCAGTCACAGTAGTAGATAGTAGAGAAGTGCGCAACTGACAGTACTCTGAGCTTCCCTACCAACTTTGCTGTACTGCTTCCCTACAGGAACTCTGGCATACTGCACAATTATGCCTTACACTGTAAAATCTTGACTACAGGTTAAATCCGATGTGAAATCATGCATAATTTGCATACTATCCATTCCCTACCTAGCTACTTACTAAAGCTGCACTTATCATGCCTTGCACTGAGCAAATCAATTATATCACCATAGTCTATCAAGATCCCTCATTCATTGAGATCATAGCCAAGGCCACAAGTCTATCTTGTCACATAGTACTTAAATATGTTAGTTGCAGTTTGGAGAAGCTTCTCTCCCCAGATGCAGCTGTCATTAGCAGTGTCAACAAAATGTGCAGAGCTACCAATACCTGTGGGAATATCTTAAGTAATACATGCTTTATTACATTGACATCCAGCACTGATAATCCCTTTGGAGTAATGCGATAAAGTGTTTAATTCCTCATACAGCTGTACTGCATCAATATCAGCAGATTCCAACCGGGTTAACAGACAGAACTGAAATATGTTCAGTAACTACCAAGAATTCCTGTATGTTGTAGAGGAAGCCAAAAGTAGCACTGAGCAGGACATTGAGTGAACCTGTCCTTCACAGATGACTGCATCAACACGAGTGTTGAGTTGACTTTATTCTGTTCAGGACTAAGTCATTTGGTTGATAAAAGCCTCCACTTTCTTGGGTCTCACCTCATCTGCACCAGGAAAATGGAATTCTACCTCCAGTGCTTCAACTAGCTCAGTAGTAGTTAATTTTGCCATTTTGTACCTTGTGGCCCTGTATTATGTTAAAACACTTTTCAGTTCATCAAGCAGAATCACTGCTTGATCAATTTGCATGGAAGAGCTTTGCAAATGTTTACCGATTTTTCCAACCTTCACTAATGCATCATACCAGACCACCAGTGTTATTAAAAACTTAGCACTTCTTGTACTACTCAGCCATGCTGCTTCAGATATGCATTAGGATCTTTTGTAAGTTCTGCCACTGAAACCAAGGCATTGGACAGTGCACCCACTTCAGATCACACTGCTTTGACACTTTCTACCCTACACTTCCACCAGGTCTCACAAAGTGGCTTTACAGATAGACCTGACACATCACAAAATATTTTGTACCTCTGAAAAGTATACATTCGTTGCAGATTACCAAAGAATGAAACATCTACTGAAGACTTTGCAGCATCACTTTTTACAAGATTGAGATTGTGACAGCTCGAGGGTACAAAAAATGCATGTGGATTTAAAGACAAGATTCCTGCAACACCAGAATGTTTCCTTTCATATTTCGAGCCAATATGTCATAACTCTGGCCTCTGCAGTTATCTAGTGGAATTCCCAAACTTAAGTTCATTTAACATGGTCAGTGAGAAATCCACCAGTAGTCCCAGTAACATGGAAGGACAAAAAGTACCCCTTTCCTTCCAGTTTCATTGCATTCACAAAACGGACAGTTTCATGCAACATGTTACACTTGTATTGTCATGTCTGCATAAGGCACCTAGTGTTCAGTTGGCACACAGTTCACTGTATACTGCAACTGGCAGATAGACTGGCAATGACCCTACTGCCATTATGCAACCACACCTTCCATTATGCATGCAGAAACATTAGCAGATGGAAGAATAGGGTTCAACTTTGTCCTAGCAATTCAAGTAAGCCAGTTACAGTAGTACAGAATAGTGCCTAGTTGACAGTACTTTGTGCTGCTGCCCTACAGGAACTCTGGCATTGAAAAGTATTGTTATGCCTTCCGCTGTAGGATCAGACTACAGAGTACATCAGATGTGAAATCATACATACTTTGCACACTGTTCAGTCTCTACCTACTTACAAAAGCTGCACTTTTCATGCCTTGTAATGAGCAAATCAGTTATATCAGCATATAACATCTGGCAAGAGCAATTATTAATTCAGATCATAGCCAATCCCACAAGTTTACCTTGTAACATAGTCCTTGTTTGGAGAAACTTCACTCCCCAGATATAACTGTCACATGCAGTGTCAACAAAATGTGCAGCGCTACCTCTAGTAAGACAGACAAATATGCATTTATTACATTAGGGACATCCAGCACTGACATTACTCCAAAGGGATTATCAGTGTTTAATTCCTCATACAGTTGTACTGCATCAATATCACCAAATGCAAAGTGGGTTAACAGACAACTGAAATATCTTCAGTAACTACCAAGAGTTCCTGTGTGTTGAGGAAGCCAAAAGTCGCACTGTGAGCTGTAAATGGAGTGAACCTGCCCTTCACAGATGACAGTGCAACAAGAGTGTTGAAAGTTGACTTTAAAATTCTGTTCAGGACTAATTACAATCATTTAGTGCATAACCAAAAAGCCTCTTTCCTAGGTCTCACCTGCTCTGCATCAGGAAGCCTCAATCCAATTTTTCAATCAAAAAGTTGCATTTGCCATTTTTTACCTTGCTGCCCTGTATTCTGTTAAAAGCCTTTTCAGATCATCAAGCAGAATCCTCCTTGCTTGATAAATTTGCATGGAAGAGCTTTGCAAACGTTTACTGACTTGTCCAACCTTCACTAATGCATCATACCAGACGACCAGTGCTATTAAAACTTAACACTTATTGTACTGTTCAGCAATGCTGCTTCAGAAATGCCTTAGGATCCTTGCCTTTTGTAAGTTCTGCCACTGAAACCAAGGCATTGCAAAGTGCACCCACTTCAGATCACACTGCTTTGACACTTTCTCCCTTCACTTCAACCTGGTCCAAGTGGCTTTACAGTTAGACCAGTCACACTGCTTTGACACTTTCTCCCTACACTTCAACCTGGTCCAAGTGGCTTTACAGTTAGACCCAACACATGCCAAAATAGTTTGTACTAGAGTTAGAATGTAAACAGTGTACATTCATTGCAGATTACCAAAGAATGAAACAGCATCTACTGAAAAGTTTGCATCAGCAATTACTAGATTGAGATTGTGTGACAGCCAGAGGGTGCAAGAAATGCATGTGGCTGTAAAGACAAAATTCTTGCCTGAACAGTTTCCTTTCATGTTAAGAGCCATTGTCATAACCCTGGCCCTGCAGTTTTATGAACTCTCCAACTTCAGTTCATTTACCACAATGTCACTGAGAAAGCCAGCAGCAGTCTCAGTAGCCTGGAGGAAGGAGAAAGTACACATTTCCTTCCACAGTTTTATTGCATTCAGCAATACAGACAGTCAGTGACATTTCTAGATGCAATGTTTCAGTGAAATGTTACACTTGTTCAAACTGTCATTTCTACTTGAGTCACTTAAAAACAGTAGGCTTGTTGTCACAATGTTAAATATACTGTACCAGTCAGATAATTGATCAAAGACTGGCAATGACCCTATTGGCAGTAGGCAACTATACCTTCAGTACACATGCAAGAATATGTGCAGTCAGCTTCGCTATACCCATTCAGGTAAGTTACAATATAGAAGTGCATAGCTGGCCATACTTTGTGCTTACCTGGCAACTCCACTGTAGTGCTTCCCTACAGGAACTCACATACTACAGAACTGTTGTGCCTTCCACTTACAACTGTTGTGAAGTCATACAAAATTTGCACACTGTTAGATTCATACCTAACCACTTTCTAAAACTGCACTTTTCTTGCCTTGCACTGAGCAAATCTATCAATTATATCAGAAGAGTCTATCTGGCAAGATATTTCATTATTAATAGAAATCATAGTCAAGCCCACAAGTCTATCCTGTAGCATAGTACTTCTTAAGTATATTTTGATTAGTTTGAGTTTGGAGAAGCTTCTCTCCCCAGATGCAACTTTCACTGGCAGAGTCAACAAAATACATAGACCTACCACTACCTGTAGTAATATCTCCACTAACCCTCGCTTTTTCATTACATTAAGGACATCCAGTGCTGATAATCCCTTTGGAATAATGTGGCAAAGGGTTTTCAATTCCTCATACAGCTCTACTGCATCAATATCAGCAGAGTCATTGTGGTTTAAAAGATTCTGCAAGTCTTTACAGAGCTGCAATAGCTTATCATCAGAAACAGTACAGAGGTCTTGTATGTTGTAGAGGAAGCCAAAAGTAGCACTATGAGCTGCAAGTAGCGTGAACCTGTCCTGCACAGACAACAGTGCAACATCAACAAGAGAGTTGAAAAAGTTGACTTTAAAATTTTGTTCAGGACTAATTAGACACTCATCATCAGCTTCATAACCAAAAAGCTTCCTCTTTTTCCTGGGTCTCACCTCATCTGCACCAGAAAACTTGAGTTCTACTTTCAGTTCTTCATCTAGCTCAGTAGCAGTCACTTTTGCCTTTTCGTACCCTGTATTCCTGTATTCTGTTAAAAACCTTTTCAGTTCTTCAAGCAGAATTACTGCCTGATCAATTTGCATGGATGAGCTTTGTAAAAGTTTACTGACTTGTCCAACCTTTACTAATACATCAAACCAGACTATCAGCGCTATTAAAAACTTAGCACTTTTCATTGTACTGCTCAGTGATGCTGCTTCTGAATATGCCTTCGGATCCTTCCCTTTTGTAACTTCTGCCACCAAAACTAAGTAATCATAAACTGCACCCATTTGGTATCTCACTGCTTTCACACTTTCTACCCTACACTCCCACCTGGTCTCGCACAGTGGCTTTACAGTTAGGCCTGACACATTATCCCGAAATATTTTGTACCTCTGAGTAGAGGATGTAAACAGAGTGTACATTCATTGCAGATTACCAAAGAATGAAACAGCCTCTATTGAAGACTTTGCAGCATCACCAATTACTAGATTGAGATTATGACAGCCACAGGGTACAAAAAAATGCACGTGGATTTAAGGCCAGGATTCTTGCCTGAACACCTGAATGTTTCCCCTTCATATTAGAGCCATTGTCATAACCCTGGCCTCTGCAGTTTTCAAGGGGAACTCCCAAACTTTTGAGTTCATTTAATACAATGTCCATCAGAAAACCACCAGTAGTCTCAGTAACCTGGAGAAAGGATAAGAAGTACTCCTTAACTTCCACACTTTCATTGCATTCAGCAATACAGACAGTCAGTGACATCTGTTCCTGATGACTGCATCAGGAGTGCAATCTAATATAATGGAATAGTACTTTGCATCGGTTATCTTTTGCAAAATAGTGTCTCTGACAGACTTTGACATTAACATTATCAACTCATTCTGAATGGTTTTCCCCAAGTAGTGATCATGGATCTCAGCATTACTGATACGATGAAGATGCTCTTGTATTACTGGATCAAACTTGCCCAACAGCTGCACTAACCCGAGGAAGTTGCCATTACCACTTGTAAAGAGTCTATCCTCACTACCCCTGAATGCTAAATTATGTTGGGACAAGTACTGACAGATTGCAAGCAGTCTTTCCAGAACATTTCTCCAGTATTTCCTCTCAGACTTAATAATGTTCTCACGGTGGTGATCAATGGTGGAGCTATTCTTAAGCCTCAAGTGCAAGTCACTTCACTTAGCAGCAGCTTCTTTATGTTTCACTGACCGCTCGTGTTCTATAAGCTTTTGACCCAAATTTTTCCAGTCACATGTTCCTGTACTGGACAGGGCAACTAAATGAGTACTGCTGAAGAGTTTGCAACAAAAACAAAATACTAAGTCACTACTTTCGGAATACACCAGCCAAGACCTTCTGACTGTCTCACCATCTGTAAGTCTTTTATTATAATAGATGGGATTGAATCTTCTATGTTGATCATCATAGGGGAAACTGTGATTCATTATCTGAACAAGCCCTGCAGCACTTAACAGACAGTGAACTTTATCATCCATGGGATCTGGCCATTTACCAGTGTCACTATCGACTTCCCTGTGCGTTACTGGATCTACTTCCTTATTTTCCTCCTTGTTAAATAAAAAATCAGAATTCAATACACAGGAGGTTCAGATTCAAAAGTTTACTAGTGTACACCAGGAGGCAAAAAACTATACAAGTACAGAATTTTGTCTGACATGATGCAGGAAGTACAGAATATTTTATAGTGTTTGCATTCAAGTTATGCCCACCTTACTGACGTGGTTAGTCACAAGGCATCTACATCACTTTTACTAACAGTATTCTATTCATCTAATAATGCTGATGCAGTACATTTAAAAAAACTTTTCCTTTAGATACAATATGGCCTTGCTATCCAGCTGGTCAGTCATAATGTCTTTCTGTAAAGTTACTTCTTAAAGGTCTCATATCAGTTCAAATACAATAGCAGATTCAGTCTTTAAATTCACCTCTTTGTTCACTGTTTCACTTTCTCACCAGCTGTGTTTTTATCTTACAAGGGCAAGTTACTACATCAGGAAAGGAAGATTTAATTATTTACAAGGACAAGTTATGTTATCAGGAAGGAGCGGAAGATTTACACATTTAATTTCCTGACCCAGCAGATAATCACTTATGAAAAGCATAAACATTAAAACTTGCTAAGCTAGCATTCAGTCAGGGTCAGGGATCAGCTTTTGCTTCAAGCCACACTGCAGTTTCAAAACTACTTCACATTTAGACATGAATTAATTTTACTACTATATGATTAATAGAATAAAATGCCTTATATACTACTTTGCTTTTAAACTAGCATTTCTCATGTATTCAAATACACATTTTTCTAACATTTTCCCCCTATTAATACTTTTTATTCTATTTTGAAGTATGCATAGTGTCATTTCATCTCCTAGACTTTCCCACTCAGGATTTTCAGCTAGGTGAGTCATTTAATCTGTACTTCAGAGAAAGCGTCATCTGAAATCAATCTTTCAATTTCAATATCTTGGTAGAAAGTTTCAGTAACAGATACATCAACAAAATCTTTGATTAATCTTTTCATGCAGGGAATTCCACAGCAAACACATGCCCCTATTAGGAGTATACCCACACAAATGGCAATCAGAATATTCATTAGGATGGAACCCCACCCCCCAAACAGATTCTGGAAAAAGTCCTTCAGTGGGTTTGGGCCTGGTTCAGTCATGGCTGATACTTGCTGAATTACCCCTAGGTGATTATTTATCTCGTGGCGATTGTCAGGGATAAAAGCACAGCATTCTTCTTTGATAAGCACACACGTACCACCTCTCGCCGCTAGGGTGAAGTCAAGAGCCATCCGATTTTGTAGCACAACAGTTCTCATTGCATTCAGTTCATCAGTCACCAATTCTAGGGCGGAAAAAGTTGCATTATTCATTACTTCGAGAAGTTTCGACAACTTCCTCAGCTCCCAGATTGATTTGACTGCTCCATAGGCTGGTAATATTCCTGCCCAGGATATAACACTGTCACTCAAGTCCATATGAGTAAATTCACTTTTGTCTTTTACTGAATTATGGTCTTTCCAACCAGCTTTGATCTTCCCAACTGGATTCACAGGTTTCTTAACTGGACCTTCGGATTTTTGAGCTGTTTCCCTTACGTTTCGTATCTTACCCAAAGGTAATTCTGCAGTATGTCTTATTGCCGGAACCAAGTAACCCAAAAAACAACTGCCGGACCAGTTCTCAGGTAACCATTTATATGCCTTTTTCCCACAAATAAAATAACAGTTTTCTACTTTAGTACTAATACGCATTAGCCCTGCATGAAACATTTTTTGATCTATAACTGACAATTGTTTAAACAAAACTGGATTTTTTTGAATGTCACTCATAGTTGTTTTCACTGAGTTTAAATACGAGTCATAATTAGTATTGCAAAAAGTATTGCCTTTACTATTCTTAATATAACATCGGTAAGATATGGTTATATTGCAATTGCTCCAGCCCACCTGGAGGATGTCATTTTTATAGAAACATACAACTCCTTTTTGTGTGACAGGTAAAAATAAAGCTATTTTGTCCTGTGATCTCACAGTTCCTGTGTTGAAAAGTAAATTCTCCCAAGTCTCATTTATCCCCAAAGGGACAGCAGATATTATCAGTCCTCCATATGCTGTTGGTATAGCTGTACAAACCCAGCAATTTGAAATGTCCATAGTCTCTGCATACACACGTTTCATGGCCAGGTATGTGTTAAAATTTGGATGCCAGTCTATAGATGTTTCATCACGCCTTCCCACTTTCACTTGCGTGGTTGTGTGTAGGATGAACCACAGCAAGAGGAAAATTGTCACAATTACAGTTAATAAATGTACATGCAACAAAATGATTATGCAACATCTCTGGGGTTGATCTAAACTTCTATTCGCTTTGTTTTTGGCCATCTCGGTCTGGTTGTGTATCAGTCTCAAAGTTTTTATCAAGTTGAAAGTTCTTTACTGGTTTACAATGCGTTAAATGAAACCAGGACGTCCTCTCGGGCACTCTAACTGCAGTAGGTATTGCCAACAGAACCTAGTATGGTCCTTCCCACTTTGGACTCGCCCAGTTTTTCCTTTTCGTCACTTTCAGCCAAACCCACGACCCTGGGGCCAAGACTGCTTCCACCGGTCTGGTCTGTTCCTTATCTGAAAAAGAGTTAAATTGCAAAACAGATTTATTCCTTAACAATTTCTTCATATATTCTGCTAACGAACTGTCAGCCTCCTGCTCTGCAGGCATGAGAGCTTTCCACTGAGGCACATAATATGCTCTCCCAAAAATCATTTCAAAGGGAGTCAAACCCTTTGCATTTGGAACCGTTCTCATACTCAGCAGTGCTAAAGGCAGACAGTATATCCAATTCTTTTGGGTCTCCTCTACTAGCTTCCTAAGTTTACTTTTTAGGGTACTATTGTACCTTTCCACCAGTCCTGCTGACTGTGGGTGGTAGGCACAATGGTTCTTTAAGGAGATACCAAAAAATCTCCCAAGCTGGTGGATTGTCTGGTTCACAAAATGTGTGCCGTTGTCACTATAAATCCTTTCCGGAATGCCAAATCTAGGGATTACTTCTTTTATCAGGGCTTTTGCCACTGTTGCTGCATCTGGATTTTTGGTTGGAAAAGCTTCTACCCATTTAGAAAACATGTCTACAATAACTAAACAAAACTTCTTCCCTTCACATTTATTTAATTCTATGAAATCCATACAAATAGTATGGAACGGGTATGGTGGTATAGGAAAACTTCCTTGCTTGGTTTTAAATGCTCCTTGTGCATGGTGCTTGTTACAAGTATGACAAGCTGCACAAAATTTTTTTGTGTAGTTTATGTATCCGTATGTTTGGAATATTCGGTTTACTAACTGTACCATCCCCCCTGTTGAGACATGGCACTGCCCATGGCTCAACAAAGCTGCATATCTAAATAAATTAGACGGCAATATTGTTTTTTTCTCTTTGGAAATGTACAGTCCATTCTCAAGAATTGCACCTCGTTTTACCCATTTTTGTTTTTCTGCTTTTGTAGTAAGCATCTGCATTGTTTTAACATGTCTAAATCTAAAATCTCAGAGGGTTGTAATTCCTCATTTAAAAATAAAGTTTCTGAGTCTGAGGCTGCTTGCTTTGCAGCTGCATCAGCTCGTGCATTGCCTTTCGAAATCTTATCTTGTTGTTTTGTATGAGCTACACATTTACAAATAGCTACTTTGGTAGGTAACTGAATAGATTCTAATAACTCCAAAATAAATTGTGCATGATTAATAGGTTTTCCACTGGATGTTATCATTCCTCTATTTTTCCATTGTTGTGCAAATACATGTACTGTAGAAAAAGCATACTGACTATCAGTATATATGTTCACACACTTGTTTTTTGCTAAAGTACATGCTCTCATCAAAGCTATCAATTCCGCTGCTTGTGCAGATAAGTTGTGTGGTAAGGATTGAGCTTCTAAAATTTCAGTGCCTGTAACTACTGCATATCCCACCAGATTCTTCCCTGTAGGACCCCATTTGCATGAGCCGTCCACGTAATATGTCACCTCGGCATTATCCAAGGGCATATCTGTAAGATCTTGTCTAGGTAAAGCTAACTGTTCAATTTCCTGCAGGCAGCTGTGTGGTGTGCCCTCCGCAGGAGTTGGAAGTAATGTTGATGGATTCAATGTCGTACATCGTTCAATTGTCATATGAGGTTGGCTCAGCAGTATAGTCATACATGAAAGATGTCTAGCAGGAGAAAGGTATGCCATTTTCTCTTGCAGTAAAATTATTGCAACTGCATGAGGCACTCTCAATGTGAGAGGGTGGAATAACACCACTGAGGCCAAAGCCTGTACTGCCATTGCGGCTGCAACTACTGCTTGTACACAGTGAGGCAAAGATCGCACCACTGGGTCTAACTGTGATGAATAGTAAGCTATGGGGGCGTTGCTTGTCCCCATGTTGTTGCGTCAATACTGACATCATATACCCTTGCTTACAATCTACGGTCTGAAAGAACTGTTTGTGATAATTTGGAAGTCCTAAAACTAATGAAGAAGCTATCAACTGCTTCAACCTGCAGAAAGCCGTTTCTGCTTCAGTTGTCCATTGCAAGAAATCTTGTGCTGCCATTGGTGTCTTATATATCAAATCAGTCAGTGGAGCAGATTCCAAAGCATAATTTGGTATCCAGCTCCGACAAAAATTAGTTGTACCTAAAAAAGACATCATTTCTTTCTTGGTTGTTGGTTTGGGTGCTTGCAAAATTGCTGTTTTTCTTTCCTCATCTAGTATTCTACCTTCATTGGATATTACATATCCCAAGTATCTAACTTGTTTTCTCCAAAGTTGTAACTTACTTTTGTTTACTTTGTGTCCTTGTATTGCTAAAAATTTCAATAATGCTACAGTATCCTCCCTGCACTGCTGCTGGGTGGGGGCTGCTAGCAAGATGTCATCTACATAAAGTAGAATTTGACTACCTCCCGGTGGGGTAAATCCTGCCAGGTTGCTAGCCATTTCTTGTGCAAAAATTGTTGGGCTCTCACAATATCCCTGTGGTAGTCGAGTATATGTATACCTTTTACCCTGAAATGTAAATGCAAACCAATATTGACTATCAGGATATATAGGTATTGAAAAGAAAGCATTGCTAATATCTACCACAGAGAAATACTTCTGTTGCGGTTCTAAATTTATTTTATTTATTTATTTATTTATTTTATTTTACATTTGTTGACCGGGCTAGTCCAACTGGACATAATATCCGTTTTCAGTAGAGGCCCGGGGAGAAAAGCTCCATTACAGGTAAATACACAACAATTTATCATGTTAGGCATAATATTAGTCAAAATATAAGCTAGAAAAAAGAAAAAAAATTTCAAATACAAAACAAATACTCATAATAGGAAGTAAACTTATACTATATACAACTATATTAGACTATATAAAAGATATAACAGTAACACAGGATACAGACAGAACAAATTTAACTGGTAAAAAGCCCAATTCTTAGATAATAACTCTCAAAACTCCTGATAGTTTATAGAGGAGCTAAGTCAGGAGGGGTAGGGTGGAAGAGCTGGGAGAGTGTGGACATTATTTTAGTCAGGATTAGCACATGGACATATCCATTTTGTTTTGAGATGTTCTTTAATATGTCTTTTGAAAAGAGAGGTAGAGGTGAGATTAGTTATTCCTTGAGGGAGTTGATTCCAGATTTTCCTATTGAGTTTGCAAGTAATGAATCACCAGCTTTATTATTTGATTTAGGTAGTGATACTAGTAGTCGATTTGCAGAACGGAGTGTGGCTAGGTTTCTATATGGTATAATCATTTTTGAGAGGCTGGGGGTAACCTCAGGGTAGTGAAGGGTCTTATGAATGATAAGTAGTTGTTGATAGAATAACTGGTTATTTAGCTCTAACCAATCTAGTTGTTTGAGATTAAGACAATGATGAGTTCTTAGGGGAGTAGCAGTAAAGTATAAATCATTTAACAAAGTATTTGGGTCTGGCACCGTAGGTGCTCTAGGTATTACTGCATTATTTACAGCTTGTAAATCTTGTACCATCCACCATTCCCCATTTGCTTTTTTAACAGGAAATAGGGGTGTATTACATGGTGAATCAGGAGATTCTACCAGTACTCCTTCTTTGAGTAATGCTGCTATTATAGGCTTAATTCCTATTTCTGCATCCTTTCTCAAAGGGTATTGTCTTTTCTGTGGTCTAAAAGCTGACTTTGGGGTAATTGTAACTGGTCCTGCTGTTCGAATAAGTCCTACATCTGACTTGCCTGTTGACCAAAGAGTTGCTGGAATTTCACATAAGGCCTTTTCTTCTTCTTCTAATAAAAATGCTAATCAGCTGTCCTCGCTAGATTGCAAGTGTACAGCTGGATGTTTCTGTGTCAACCAATTCAGTTTTTGTTTTTGTATCCCTTGTTCTGACAGTTCTAAATCAGTCTGTTTCTCCCACCTTGTTACTTTTTCTCCTAAATCTACCCATTTAACACTTTTGTTCTTTGTCAAGCTGACATGTGGCAACCGATTTGATCTATACAATGCAAGGAATTCTTGAGGTAATGAACAGCTAACTACACTGTTCCCCTCAGCATCCCAGTACAAAGTACACAAAACCAATCTAGTTGCACGATTTCTAAACACTTCTTGCTCATACTCTCTATCAGGTCCTGGTGTGGCACAGTAGTATAGAGTACAGTGTAACAAATGCTGTCGATCAGTGTCAAGGGAGGGGGCTTTACTGATGGCTACATTCATCAGTTCCTCGATTACTGCCCCTGGACTAGTCTTGACTAGGTCCTGGCTGTACCAATAAAAAGTTTCACCCTCTGATCACACTACAAAGGTATCCATTTGTCTCTGTGCCTCCATACCTTGTACAGTTGGAACTACTGCTATGCCAAATATCTGCATAAGGTCTCTGCCCAATAGGTTTACTGGACACTTTGCAGAAACTATTTTACTTCTCTGGGTCATACCTGAAACAGGGTCAGTTATTGCTATATCATGGGAGAGTGGCTCCTTGTATAGCTGTCTGTTTGCTGCTTTTACTAATATATAATCAGGTGATTCGGAATGTTCTGGTAACTTGGAGGGGTGTATCAAAGTCCGTGATGCTCCTGAGTCACACAGGAATTTGACTTTCCTTCCCTCCACCAGAAGTGTCACTTCCGGTTTTGTATCTGCTAGGTAGAGCTCCAGGCTCAACAATGCTAAATCTAAAATTTCATTTCCATTTTCGTCTAAGTCAATTTGTACTTCCTCTACTCCTTCTACTACATTGGTATTTGTCTTTTCTATTCTAGCTGTTACTGGTGATTCCTGACTTTCATATGATGTATCCTCATTATCATATAGTCAGTCCTCATCCCCCTTTATCTTCCGTCATTGCTTTCTTATTTTGTTTACAGTCCCTAGCTAGATGCCCTTTCTTTCCGCATTTGAAGCATTCACCTCTCTTTTTCCTCTCTTCAAAATCTTCTGATCGTTTATCAGACTGTTTGTTTCCCTGGGCATTCTTCTTGCCCTTTTTACCTGACTGTAATACAAATACTTCAGCTCCATCTTCAGCAGTGAAGACTTGCGCCTTCTTTTTCTTTTTGCTATTAAAATGTCTCTCAGCATGTCTAGCGTATTTGAGTAAGGCTTGTAGCCTCCCTGTTCGATGATCTATCATATGCTTTGTAATGAAGCTACTAATAGGTGCAATGCAACCTTTCAAAAATGCAGTTTTTAATTGTTGTTCATACGGGGAATCATTTGTTTGGTTCTCAGGAACCGACATACCGCTATGATTATTAAAACATTCTAATAATCTAGCATAGTATCCATCTATTGTCTCATTTTCCTGTTGTATGCATTGATTAATGCAAGTCCAGTCTGCTCTAGGTTTCCATTTCTCAGAGATTCGGTCTGTTAGACCTTTTACTCTGTTGTCTAATTCTGCGTCACTATGTGGGAGTGGTCTAAGCTCTGCATTACGAGGATTGCAGGCGCCACAAATCATGTGCCAATCTGGACCTATAATTTGTCTTACTACTTTTTCTACTTCTTCCCCATTCAAGTGGTAACAACCTCATGCCTTGTAAATCTTCTAAAAATTTCGTAAAATTAACTTTTGGATGGGGGATTCCCTCAGTAGCCTAACGGATATCTTCCGGTGTCCATGGTCTATATACTAAGAGTGTTGGGTCTTGCCCTTCCTGTCCTGCCTGAGGATTTGGAACTTCTATAAGTGGGCATATTTCTTCCTCACTCTCATCCTGTAGATTTCTCTCTATTTGGTATGATTCTGTGTCCCTATATGTTTTAGGTGTTCGAGACCTAGTCTCAATAGGATCTCTAACAAATGGTTGTGGTCTTACTGAAACTTCAGGATAACGCGGAGGCGGACCAGCCTGTCCACTCACTTCCTATCCAGAAAAGGGTAAGGGAGGGGGCAAGGGAGGAGGAGGAGGAGCTGTAGCTATTAGCAAGTTATTATCCTCTTTGTCTAAAAATAATGTTTTTGAATTTTTAAGCTTCTGTTCTCTACGATTTGCTTCCTCAATCCACCTGTGTGCTTGAGGTATGCCTAGTTGGCGTTGCTTTTTAGCCTGACCTCCTGCATCAGATTTAAGCTGTTTAAGGAGTTTAACTAGTGTAAGATTATCTAGTTTACCATCAAATTCATATTTGTTAACCCATTTCGTATAATACCTAACATTATCAGCACGCTGTAATTGCATGTATTTTGCATCTTCGGTTAGGGGCGGATTTCGCAAGGTTTTAGTGCACTGATTACCCATGTCAAAGAAAATGTTGCATAACCCATTTTTATCACGTGATGTCAATTTCTTAGTTCCTGTTTACAGTTTATCTAGAATAACTGTCTACCTTATTCTGTTACCCTGATCTATGACAAAATATACAGTACTTCCTTTTGTCCCTGATCTGCAAAAACAAATCTTGACTACAATATACTGTAACCTAGTCCCTGATCTAAAACAGAAAAAAGGCAAATCCTTCCTACCTGAGCCTCCTGGTTTTGAAAACGTTCAAATTCCGCTCTTCGGCCACAGATCAGAAAGTGGCCAGCCTCTTTACATACAACAATTCAGTCGGAGGTCTTTTCACTCAAGAAGAACCATACCGGTAACTTCTCCTGCGCAGTATTCGACCGCCGATACACTCTGATCTGCAGCTTACCAAGGGAATTCTGTCTCGAAAGGACCAAACTGTTAAATAAAAAATCAGAATTCAATACACAGGAGGTTCAGATTCAAAAGTTTACTAGTGTACACCAGGACACAATTAACCATACAAGTACAGAATTTTGTCTGACATGATGCAGGAAGTACAGAATATTTTATAGTGTTTGCATTCAAGTTATGCCCACCTTACTGAAGTGGTTAGTCACAAGGTATCTACATCACTTTTACTAACAGTATTCTATTCATCTAATAATGCGGATGCAGTACATTTAAAAAAAACTTTTCCTTTAGATACAATACGGCCTTGCTATCCAGCTGGTCAGTCATAATGTCTTTCTGTAAAGTTACTTCTTAAAGGTCTCATATCAGTTCGAATACAATAGCAGATTCAGTCTTTAAATTCACCTCTTTGTTCACTGTTTCACTTTCCCACCAGCTGTGTTTTTATCTTACAAGGGCAAGTTACTACATCAGGAAAGGAAGATTTAATTATTTACAAGGACAAGTTATCTTATCAGGAAGGAGCGGAAGATTTACACATTTAATTTCCTGACCCAGCAGATAATCACTTATGAAAAGCATAAACATTAAAACTTGCTAAGCTAGCATTCTGTCAGGGTCAGGGATCAGCTTTTGCTTCAAGCCACACTGCAGTTTCAAAACTACTTCACATTTAGACATGAATTAATTTTACTACTATATGATTAATAGAATAAAATGCATTATATACTACTTTGCTTTTAAACTAGCATTTCTCATGTATTCAAATACACATTTTTCTAACACTCCTTACATACATCTACTACTTGGTCAGATACATGACTTGCTCCTAGCTCTGAACACACAGGGATAGAGTCAATGGATGCCCCAGACACTGACTGAGCTCCACACACTCTGTCACACTCGGCATTATCACCCGCAAGGTCAGAGCCATTATCACACACCTCTGACTCAGATTCATTATCTGTACATCCAGTACCAGTATTCGCATCTACCATACAGCAAGCATCGCTGGGACTTTGGCAGGAACTGTCACTTTCACCTGGTCTGGAAGGGCTTGGCACCTCAACATCTACCATACAGCAAGCATCGCTGGGACTTTGGCAGGAACTGTCACTTTCACCTGGTCTGGAAGGGCTTGGCACCTCAACATCTACCATGCAGCAAGCATCGCTGGGACTTTGGCAGGAACTGTCACTTTCATCTCGTCTGGAAGGACTGCTCGGCACCTCAACATCTACCATACAGCAAGCATCGCTGGGACTTTGGCAGGAACTGTCACTCTCACCTGGTCTGGAAGGACTGCTTGGCACCTCAACATCTACCATACAGCAAGCATTGCTGGGACTTTGGCAGGAACTGTCACTTTCACCTGGTCTGGAAGGACTGCTTGGCACCTCAACATCTACCATACAGCAAGCATCGCTGGGACTTTGGCAGGAACTGTCACTTTCACCTGGTCTGGAAGGACTGCTCGGCACCTCAACATCTACCATACAGCAAGCATCGCTGGGACTTTGGCAAGAACTGTCACTCTCACCTGGTCTGGAAGGACTGCTTGGCACCTCAACATCTACCATACAGCAAGCATTGCTGGGACTTTGGCAGGAACTGTCACTTTCACCTGGTCTGGAAGGACTGCTTGGCACCTCAGAGAAATCTGCCTCTTGAAGCATTTCACTGTCTTGCCACTGACTGCTGTCTAATGTCTGACTAGACTGCATAAATCGCATCATTGAAGCATGTAAACTAGCCACTTGCAATTCTCTCTGAGCCTTTCTTTTTCTATTTGCTGCACCAGAAAGCTTCTTTGGACCTTTTCCAGGCTGTCTGTTAAAAAATAAATTTTGGAAATTCAGATGTTAGGAATGGAAATTGCAGTGTTCATAAACTCCCTCAATTCTTAGAGCTGCCTACCTACCCAAGTCTTGCAATTCACCCAACTAGGCCTTGCAACTACAAATGGTTGCATAACTAAGTACATGTATTAGAGCCAACTTTATACCACACAAAATTAGAAAACAGCAGAACAGTGTACAGGCTTCTCAATTGTTGGCACTAGACAGCCGATGCAAATCAAATCAAGAATCAGTCATCTGGAACTAGAGCTTGCATACATTGAGCACATTTACCCCCCCATCTCATCCTATCCATTTACTTGTAAACATTCCAAATGCTATTACTGTACTGGTTCATAAAGTGATGTTGTGGCTCATTTTTCATCTAATTTACTGTCCACACAGATCGTACCTACAATGTAAGGCATCAGGAATGCTATTCAGTTGTCATGGAAGTGTTTACCGATTCACAGATGCAGAGGAGGCGGTATTCATTGCAGAGGAGGCAGTATTCATTGCAGAGGAGGCAGTATTCATTGGAGCACTTGAAGCTTCCGAATATTTCAATACTGGGTTCCTATTTCAACAGTTGGTTCCTATCACGTTCAAGGTAACCAGTTTCCCAAAGATCTATGAAGGACGAAACTAGTGTATACATACTGTATGGTACAAAAAAAAAAAAAGAAAAAAGCTGACACCATTGATGCACCCCAGAGACGATCCTAAGTCACTTATACAACTCCACCGCAGAACCTCCCTATAATATGACTGTTACTGCCAGTATAACATCTCCTTGAGATATTATAGCACAACAGTCTGTTCCTTAGATAGGACCTATTAGACAGCCACACTTGCTTATTTCAGTTGTACTACAAAATATTTATATATAAACCAGCACATGAATTACTATGTTAAATCATATTACCATTCTACATTCAAATTACATTTTTGCTGTGAGATCAGTGTACTGCAAACAGTAAAAAATTCACATGTTGATGCATTTCTAAGTCACACTGAAGCAGTAGAAATAAACCCACACCATGTTTACAAAGTTCACTGCTATTGTACATAGCGTCTCCATCTCTCCCACTCATACACTGCTATTCCTTCACTATGGCAAGAATGCCAAGTAAATTCAATTTCTTCCTACATGTTTTAATCAATGGGTATTTTGAACTTCCAGCAGCATGTGATACAAAACCTGCCACCACCAAATACCTTTGCAGGTAACTGCACTGATGAACTGCCTAGACATTTTCAAAAGGAAAATCACAGCTAAATAGCCAGGCACTGCGGTATATAAACATTGCACAGTTACTCTACGTTTACAATTAGTATCATCATTCTGACAGCAGCCAAGTAAATTGTTAACTCATTTCTGAGTGTTAGCAACTCAAACTAAAAATGCAGCAGTGCGAGACTCAAACCATAAATACTAAAAATCTGCACTGTAACTATGGTACTAGAAGTAACAATTTGCATTCAAATGCAGTTGAAAGAGAGTTAAGAAACTAACAACTTCCAGTGCACGCATGCTCACTCAGCTTTGTTTCCCCGAGCACCCACATAGTGACATTTATTTTGTCACTGCTCATTAAATAACTGACAACAATCTGATACACCAAAAATTCACGCTAAAGAAACTCAAACGTGTACAACTGCATTGCCCAACAGTAAAAAGCTAAGCAAGCGTTATATTGCAGTTGACAAAATCAGGAAGCAAAACCACCACAAATATGCCTTCAAAAAACTGCACTAGCAATGCTTATGCTGCTATCGAATATGCTTTAACTATTCATCTGCAGTAAAACAGTCAAGTACATCACAAAAAGCAAAGCAGAAATCTGTTCAGTCACATGACATGACTACTGTGGTTAAACAATGGGTGACATGAAATAAAGCCAAAAGCTGATTTCATAAAACATTCTAATGGTTGCATTTCACTCACAGTCCTTGTACCATGCAAAAAAAAACAGCTTGATCACCATCCGATATGAAGTAAATGTTGCAGTAGCTTGTGTTAACACTAGAAGAATCCCAACTAATATTTACAGTCACAACACAAATTCAGAAAGAATATAGTATTCACCAAGGTAAAACTGCCACTTTTAAAACAAACTGAAGCACATACATGCAATATCCGTAAAGTGGGTAACTGCATACAAATTCATGTTGGTACTCTGCTCCACTTAGCATATGATCCTATCTGATCCTCTTTCTGAAATGAAGTCAGAAATAAAACCAGACTTAAGGGGCACCTTAGAAAAAAAATGTATACTGATCAGATCAGGACTCATTCTGAACTAAGATTAGTAATAAACAGAAGTCAGCCAACACCTCAAAATCTACCCTAACCTCTAAAAAGCGTCTACCCTAACCTCTAAAAAGCATAAAGTTGACTATAATCACTTAATACCATAACTTCTGGAATTAACTGTAAATCTGTATGACACAAATTAATAAGCTGTCATTATGAAAACTTGTCAGTTCTCATACTATTATCTTGGATTTCCCATCGTCTCAAAGCAGACTACAAGATAAAGGCTGGGTGCTCCTGATATGGTTTTGCATCTTGCACAGCACTGTCCATGAATGGTCATAAACCAAAACATTACCTGAACAGTCTAAGAACATGCAAAAACACCCGCAAACATAACCCAGAGAGGCACACCAATTAACAATTACAAAGTGCTTCCCTGTCCCCTGCTTATTTCAGATTAGCACACAATTACAAAGTGCTTCCCTGGCCCCTGCTTATTTCAGATTAGCACACAATTACAAAGTGCTTCCCTGCTTCTTTCACACACAATTACAAAGTGCATCCCTGCTTCTTTACAATCACACAATTAAGTGCTTCCCTGGCCCTTGCTTCCTTAAATCACACACACCTGGTCCCTGCTTCTTTAAATCACACCTACACACACTATAAAAATGCTTGTTTGCTTTGTTCACATTTCACAAACATAAACACACTATATGCGGAACATTCTGCATAATCCAGAGCACTTGACTGTGCAGCCTACCCTTGTAGTTATCATTCTGAACTAGAACACTTCTGGTTTTCTGTAAAATAAAAGGCCTTCTAGTAATTTACCAATCCACTCTAAAACATGTAGTAATTGCAATATGCCCCCCCACACACACACAAAGCCACATTACATCAATCTTGTAATTACATTACCGGTTTCGGGTTCACATTTAAATTCTATCCATTCTGTGGTTGTGTGCTTTTTAGTCAGCTCCCAAAATATTGCTGTTTACTCCTACATGCTTCCAGCATATTAATACATCAAAGTGTACTTTTTTGTAGAGATTTTTCCATGTTTGTGAGGTTCCACAACTTGTAGAAAAGAGAAAATGTGAGTTTCTTCACTTATCCCTTTTCTGTTTGTGAATATGGGTTTACACATTTGCACTTAAGTCTAGCATTAATGATCTGCAATTTAATATATTTTTTACTAGACATAATCCTCACTGGCATCACCGCAAATAGATGACTTGCTCTTATTTAAAAAAATAATTTAAAACAAGCAGTTCTCAGCTGGGGTGCCTTCAAAAAAATGCTTGCCTGCTAATACCCAATTTAGAAGGTAGTAATCATAAAATTTTACCATTAACAAGTGTGCCAGTCCATACTCCATACCATACTACAGAGTGCAGTGCCACACCAATCCATAGTACAGATTTAATGCTAATATGTGCACCTCTGACTACCCCCTCCATTACTCAGTACTTTTTATGTATGCATGTATTAATTTACTTATTTGGTAGCTATTGCACTGGTCCAAAGTCCCTTCAACTCAGGCACCAATGTGCAGAAACAAAACTGAAACTACAGTATAGCAAATTATACATGTCCCTTATGCCACCAAAACAAGAGAGAAAAGGATGCAGTAGGAGTATACAATATAACCTGGCAGCCAGATACAAACAATATAATGCAATGGGATCTATAATATGGATTGGTAGCAACTCACTTATGCAAATACCTTTCATAGCTTATCACTAACAAAATGTAAAATTGCATAGCAGACACTACTTTCCAAGCACTACTCTGAACAAGTGATACGTAAGTAAAAGGAGAAATGGTAGAAAGATGTTCTATAAGTTCACAGTCAACCGTTCACTTTCTGTTTCATTTTATTTAAGAATAAAGTAAATATGCTGAACCATGGATCTTTTTCACTCAGTTAGGATTTAAGAGTCTGTCTTCCACTTCCAAAGTCTGATCCTTGTACCCCTCGGGCCATGGAATCTACTGAAATGCCCAACGTCTGATAAACCTGCCAAAAATGCCATTACATGTCTAATTTCTAATAAACACATGTCCCAGTGCTTCGTTCACATTCAGAAATATAAACACACACACACAGTATAGAAAATGCTTGTCTGCTTGCTTCGTTCTTCTAATAAACGCATGTCCCAGTGCTTTGTTCACATCTCAGAAATATAAACACACACACACACACTATAAAAAAAATGCTTGTTTGCTTGCTTCGTTCAAATTACATTTCATAAATATAAACCCCCGGACCCCATCTCTCACTTACCTCCTAGCCACCGGTGTAAAAGTTGCAATTAAAACCATAAAACGCCAAAAACATGCTCCGTTCGGTTTGTAGTAATTCATGAGTACATGTTTTTTCCTAAAGGGGATAAATATACATTTCTTGACATTAGGCTTAAGCCCATGGCACTGGCACCAAGCATCTGTTTCTGTAAGGCCCTTTTGTAGAATACCCACATCATTTGGGGATTCAGTAATGTCTCCCAGTTTGCAGTCATCTGCAAACTTTGTTAGCCAGAGTCCCTTGGTGTTGGCCTGTACTTCAGAGAAGTAGATGCTAAAAAAGAGCGGTCCCAGGACTGAACCCTGAGGTACTACACTTGTCACTTGTCTGAAGCTGGATTTGGAGTTGGCTACTTTTACAGTGTGGGTTCTGTCAGTAAGCCTGTTAGAAAATCAACGAGTGATGTAGGGATTAAAGCCAAACTTAGTAAGTCTATCTATGATTCCAGAGTGGGGGATGGTGTCGAAGGCCTTGGCAAGGTCCATATAGGCTGTGTGGATCACCTTACCCTTATCCACATCTCTGGAGACTGATTCGAAGAAATCAATTAGGTTCAAGAGACACGATCGGCCCTTCATGAACCCAAACTGGGTGGGGTCCAGTGTTTGAAGGTTGCCAATGTCTTTGTTTATAAGTTCCATAATAATGCATTCCATGCTCTTGCAGATCAGGCTCATCAAATTGATGGGACGGTAGTTCCCGGGATCCAAGGTGGACCCCCCGTGTGGAGTGGGATAAATGTAGCTGTGTGCCACTCAGTGGGCATGAAACCTGAGGTGAGGTTATGATTAAATATGACACTTAGGTGAGATGACAGTTTATTTTGTAGTTCATGTAGTACACAGCACGGGATGCCATCTTGTCCCCTGGATGCTGTATTCTTAGCTTTGGAGAGTGCGGCTTCTATTTGGAGAGTGCGGTTTTTACCTGTGTGGCCATGATTACAGGAATTTGGCAATCTTTTGGTACTGAGATGGGCCCTTTAGGAGGTGAGAGGGATGAAGTTGGCACAAAATTGATCTGCCAGGATATTGGCAATATCCTTGGGATCAGTATATTTAATGCCATTCTGTTGTAGCTCAGAGCAGATCTGAGCATTGACATTTAGATTCTTGACATAACTATAGAATGCCTTGTGGTTGTCTTTGTAATCCTTGGCAATTTTATTTTTGTAACTAGCTTTGGAGGATTTTATGATGGATCTCAGCTTCTTACTGATGCTGGTAAGGGAGGTTTTGCATCCTGGGATTTTCCTCTTTTCTGCAACAGTTTCCTCCTTCTGTTGTATAGTTTTTTTATGGCAGGGGACCACCAGATTGGCTTCCTTTTTTTAGAGAAGAGTGTCTTGTTTCTGTTTGGGATAGCACAATTCATGCACAAATGGATGTGCTCGTAGAGTGCCTTAGTGTAGAATTCAGCAGTCGAACTTTCAGATACCATCTGCATGGGTGTCATGAAGTTTGACACTTCTGACCTGAGTAGCATGAAGTTGGCTTTGGAGATGTTTTTTACAGTGGTTTCCTTACTGGGGGGTGGGGGTGGGATGTGGATGTCAAGGGTGATTTGCTTATGGTCAGACCTGACCAATGAGGGGGGTGACCACAGGTGTGGAGCATCTATCTCCCATGTTGGTAATGACCAGGTATAGGATATTGGAGCCCCTGGTGGGACAATGGATTAGTTGATCCAGTGCATTGGAATTTATGACTTCCAAGAACCGTTGGGAAAAGGTGTTGGTACCTGAATAGTTTTCACAGTTAATGGCAGGGTAGTTGAAATCACCCAGTATTAGAGTGTTTGGTTGTATCTTAATATTTTCCAGTATGTTTCGAAAGGTGTAGTGAGAATCTTGGGGCATGGTGGGGGATCTGTAGCAAGCTACAATTTGTATTGCAGTTGTACCTAGTGTTAGTTGCACCTGGAGAATTTCAGATGCATTGTGTTGGGCAACTAGCCTGGAGGCATGAATATCCTTGGTGATTATGAACACTCTTCCACCTTTAGTGTTTTGGTCTTGGTTTGCTGGCCAGAAAGTGTGGTATGAGTTTTAGCCTGGTATTGCAGAGGTGCTCTCTGGAGCCTTGAACCAGGTCTCAGTTACTGCACAGATATCGATGTTCTCCATTTTTAGGAGTGCCTTGAGAGAGTGCATTTTGAGGTTTAGACTTCTAGCACTGAGTAGCATTACCTTCAGATTTTGCATGCTTTTATCTTTTACAGTGATGGTTTTGTTCTTTGAACCTTGCCTAAAAAAGGCTCTATAGGGGTGGCAAGAGCTTTAGCCAGTAACCTGAATCCTAGGGGAGACAGGTGCAGACCATCTCTGACAAAGCATCGTGGTTTGTCAATCATGTCTTCCCAGGCAGACATATACTGGATCCCCTTTGAATGACACCAGAAGCTTAGCCAATTGTTGAAGTCAATCATTTTGCCCTTATACTGTGGTATCATTCTGGGTGAAGGCAGGATGCTACTCATGGCTAGGGTCATACAAGCCTGAGTCACATGATCTGTGAGCTCTTCCATGTCTCTTTTCATGTAGTCCAGGAAGGTACGTCTCAAGTCAGTCACTCCAGCATGGACAATGACAGAGTCGTATTTGTACTTGTTGTGGAGTGACTTGAGTGCATGCATTATGTGGTGGATCCTGGCACCTGACAGGCAGTTGACTATAATTTTCTCCTTGTTCAGCCTGGTGAGTGGGACATCAGTGTGCCTGACTATAGAGTCACCTATGACTAAAGTGTTTGGTACATTGTCTTGCCTTAGGGACTGTTTTTGGGTGGCACACTGGTGGTGTGAGCTATGTGTCACTTTGATTGTGATTGGTGTTTGTTTTTGTTTCAGCTTAGGAGGCCCTTGTTGCTTGGGCAGGTTAATGGTAAGGGCCTCAGCATATGTGGGTTTAGTGTTGCTATGTGTGGGTGTTGATGTTGTGGGTTTTGAAGGGCTATGTGTTGCTTGAGGTGTAGTGCAGGTGTTTACCTTCGGCTCTTGACTGTCTAGCACAATCTTGGCTGGAGAGAGCTTTGCTTACAGTTTGGCTATGTAAGTGCATCTCTCACAGGTTGTAGTGTTGGGTGGTAGGAGGAGAGGGTCGTCTATGTACATGAGGCAGTTGCTGCATTGCCCGTATGCCCAGATTCACCAGGTGGACAGGAGAAATCACCGGAAGCTGACCCTTGGACATGCCTGTTTAGGTGCTTTTTGTGTAAAGTACAAGAGCTGTTTTCCCTTACATTTGCAAGGTACTTTGCATTTATAGGCTGTTTAGTGCCTACGATTCATTTCTCCTTATTGACAAGGTGAGTGCTTGTATCAGTTTAAGGATTCCTAGTGCTTTGCAGCAGGTTCTAGAGCAAGTGCTAGTCACAGAGGTTCAGATTTTAGTGGTACTATTTAGAAACCAGCTAGTTCTAAGGGAAAATTTGAAGAGCAGACTTTCTGGCACCTGAAATAGTTTAACCGTAGCCCAGTGGTGCTGCATGATGCGAAAAATGCACAAACACACGCATTTTTAAGCCAGAAAGTTGAAAGGGATAGAAATCAGCCCAAAAGGCTAATAAAATTACAAATTCTGAGCTGGAAACCACTCCTCTAGTGTTAGATAGTCAGTACAATGCTCACCACTCTCACTGGTAAGCAGTAGGACTTCCCTCTACCACAGCAAGGTCTGGATAGCTCTGAACACAGAAAATAAAGTCCTTAGACCAGCACAGCCTGGATCTGGACTGTACTAGCTAGGAAAGGTGGGAAATGAGCAAACAAGATAGTATTTTTTTTTTTTTTTTTTTGGGGGGGTTGGTTAAAACAGGCTAAATAATGCAATAGTACAGTAAATAAACGCATAAAAGGGTAATGCACTTGAGTGTGTAGCCATAAACAGTAAATGCAATTAAAACTCGACAAAATTAGCAATTTAAAACTTTTTAAATGAAGCAAGGCAAGTGCACAACTGAAAAATGATTTAAGAGGCAGTAATACAGTACAATAAGCAGCTAGTCTACATATACAGAGAAGTATATATATATATATATATATATATATATATATATATATATATATATATATATATATATACAGAAAAGCAGGTAAAACACACAATTCAGATGCAGTGCAACCTAGAGCACTTGAGTTGTAGCAATATTAAGGCAAATACAGTTTTAATAAATGCACTAAAATATACTCTATATTTCCAAAATGTTTGATTAGCACAGTCAGAACACAAGAAGATTCAGGCATTTTTTTATAAAGAAAGGGAGAAAGGAGGAAAAAAAGGAAAGAAATAAGAATGAGCTAATGACACTAGACTGATAGGAGTGTCTCAGATCTAATTTACAGTAGGGGCAGGCAACTGCAAAGCCACTAAGTATAACACAAGACACCAACAGGGAGGAATGGTGGGAGACAATACTAAAGCTATTAGCCTACACTAAACACTATAGAAATCTTTATTACAGCAGTGAGCCACAAAATGAAAGTTTTTAAACAGATAAAGGAGCAAGGAGACTCTACAGAATTCTTTTAACTGCAAAACATATTAGTTACCCATGCAGATTAGTTAATAGCAATAACATGCACTAAACAGTTTGCAGCAGGCAATAAAAAGTGATATATATAAATTGCTAGAAGCAATAACCAGTATAAATAAGAAAAAATAAAGGATACTTATTGTTATATATCTCAGATCAGAGTTGTAGACTCTGATTGTTTTTTCCTCATAGTCTTCCACCAAATAACCTACTTACCTTTACTGTGAACAGTAGTGGCTGACACTTTTTCAGCTGGTCTCTCTCGCTCTGCTGCTCACCTCTACCTGGTTTCCTCTCACCCTCTTCACCCCTCTCAATCCCATTTCGCCCCTTTGTCCTTATCCCCTTCCCCTCAGTACATCACCTCCCCCTAGTTTACTTCTAGACGCCAAGTACCTTTGGCACCATTTTTCAAAATTCCTGGTTAGGTGCCATCTCTTTACTTCTTTCCTGAGCCGGTTACATGGTAGTGCTGCTTCGCTCACCTCCCGGTAGGTATCTGAATAGAGAAATAGTGCAGTTCTTTTACTACTGGTACAGATCTTTGTTTAAATTGCTTTTACTTCTGAACTTGTTGATAAATGCCTACTAATATGTTTTTTATGCTGATCTGGTAATGTATTGTGTTGAACGGATGTACTTTGTCTGCATAACGACTCCGCACAGGCATTGTAAACCTAAGTCTGCTCTCTCCTTTTACTAAGAACGCCACCTCACAGGCGTTGATAGATAGAACACCTAAGCCTGCTATTTTGTTTTTACTAAGAACGCCATCATATTTCGGTTTTAATAGAATGGATGTGCTTTAGTCAGCATAGGCGTTGATAGATAGCACACCTAAGCCTGCTATTTTTTTTGCTAAGAACGCCATCCTATTTAGGTGTTAATAGAACGGACGTGCTTTAGTCAGCATAACAAAGCCACCTCATAGGCATTGTAAACTTAAGCCTGATTTCTCTTTTTACTAAGAACGCCACCTCACAGGCGTTGATAGAAAGCTAACCTAAGCCTGCTATTCCTTTTTACTAAGAACGCCATCCTATTAGGCATTAATAGAAACTAGTTCACTTCCCTATCCATTCCATGGGACAAGTCTTATTGACGAATGCTGAGTGGGTTTACATCCCTGCATTTATGCAGTCTCCATTCTCGACTTACTAAAGAATGCCAATCAGCTGGCGTTGATAGAACAGGAACCAGAGCCTGCTTTCCTTTTACTGTAGGGTCATTTCAGGTGAGCGGTTGAGCGATTCTTACATTTCTACGCTTATCGTAGTTTTAGCACTCAACTTGCTCAGTAAGCTAAACTATGGGTGTTTAATAAATAAAGACAATAAGCCTGCTTTCTTTCTCTTATTAGGAGCCATAACTGGATACAGTGTTTAACATTTAGATTCACTAATGAATATTAAACGATGGCCTGTGTAAGAACGCCATCCAAACAGTGTTGTATACCCGTCTGGTATTTGTATGTTAATCCCTATATGGCTTCAGCACCACATGAGCCCTACTTTTAGTGTCAAAACTTACTAGCTATTGCGTTGTTCTTATCTGCATTACCTGAATTGCTGTATGTTGGCATATCTTGATTACATCCTTATTCACTGATATTTGAAAGCTGTGCTTTTTTGGCTCTACCTGGTTATATTGATATAACTTAATATAGTGCCTAGACATAGTTATACAGTTTCATAGTTAAATGCTATGTATTGTTTCTCCATTCTGCATGTATTGTCTGCCTGAATTGATGTTGTTCATTTATATATAGTTCATGATATATCTTTAAATAGTGTCTAGATATTTTATGGAGTCTTATAGTTATATGCTACATAATATTGCTTACATTGTTTGCCTGAATCTGATGTTAACCAATTGCAATCTGTAATCCTCCTACTCAACATTTGAGCTGGTTAATGCATTTGGACTTGGACTTGTGTGACTTGTCATTTGTGAATTAAGACTCGGAGAACTGTATCACTCCTTGCCTACTCCTGTATTCTCCTATAACCATACCTTGCTGTTTTTTTTCTCCCGTTCTTCCTCTTTTACTCCAACTCTCCCTCAGTTATATACCCCACTTCTAGATCTATCCCTACATCTTTTTAACCCCTCTTCTGCTGACCACTTATCACTTACCTCCCCTATCTCCTGTTCTCTACCTGCTTTCTCCTCTTATTTTTAATCACCTAAACTCAGATATTTTTTACTTTCTTTTCACAGTACTCCACTCCTGAAGGTCTCTCCCAGCCTCTGGAATATAAGAACTTCATCCTGCAAAACCTGTTGTCATTTTTTTTTCTGGACATTCCTGCCTTATGGACTGGGCCATTCAGGAAAATGAACCTCAGTGCAGACTCCCATAACTATTTCCACTTGAATGTATGTAGCCTTGCACTAGACTCATTTATATTAGACTACCTATTTGTTAGCTTGTCCTTCCATGTGTGTGAATCAGCAGTCTACCACAGACCGCTACTACCCCCCCTCCCACCTGTATTTCACTGATTTCTAGTCTCTGAACTCTAGGTAGTATAATAAGGGTTGGGAGGGTGGCCTAATGGTTAAGGTGTTTGCCTTACAAACACAAGGTGCAGGGTTTGAGTCTTACAAGAGATAATTGGCTAAGCTTACAATGGCTCACAAGGGCAGTTAGCCTAGTACTAAACTATGAACCTATACTATGAACCTATGAACCTATAAGATACTTATCTACAAGAGCTTTTCCTATCTATTCTTTTTATCTTTTTTTCTGACTGCTATCCTTCCTTTCTCCACTAGGTGGCAGCACCCATTCAGCCTATAGCTTGTATCACTGTTAAATCCCCTATGTCCAACATTACCTCTATTTGCCTGTAACGTAACAAAGTCTCCCAAATCCCAAACCACGCTGTCTAAACCCTGATATTAACCCCTCTCCCTTACATTAAACTAAGGAACAAAGCTGCCCTATATTTGTTTTCTTTGTTCTTACATAAAAATAATGCTTTTTCCTCATAGTCTTCCATCAAAAAACCTACTTGCCTTTACTGTGAACAGTAGCAGCTGATACTATTTCAGCTGGTCTCTCTCGCTCTGCTGCTCTATCCCGCTCCGTTCGCCCTGCGGGCTCTCTCCGCTCCCCTACCCTGCCCTCAATTTCCACCCACCCCAGTACTCCTCCATTTATTCTCCTCCTAAAACCCCTCCCTCTCCACCAGCCAATCCTCAAACACTGTTCCTCCACCCCCCCAAAAAACCTAACTCTCACTACCATACCCCCTCCTACCTTATTTCCCATTTACCCTCTCCTTCATCACTTCTGACAGACATCTACCATGCTCTCTCTTCCTCCTCACCTCAACATCTATCCTCATCCTTCTACTACCTCTTTACCATGCCACCTCCTACACCAACATCCATTTACACCCATCACCACTTCCTCCCCACCCCTCCCTCACAGCCCATTTCCACAACATTTCAGCCTCCTTAGTTCCCTCCCACCCTATCTTTCTCTTAAAAGTAAAACTTTTCCCAAGCTTCACTAAATACTGCAAACCTAAACCTATTCTCTACCAACCACCTTCAACTAAGTGTAAACCAAATAAATGTATTCCCCTTCTCTTTCCCCTTTGCTTAGCCTGTGACATTCACCCCAATCCAGGAACAAACTACTCTCCTACAAACCACCCTAACAGCAACAACAAATCCACCAACAAATACCTCAAATTCCTCACCATCAATGCCCAACGTGTGAATAATAAATTAACCCACTTTCACGCCTGGCTCAATCACAACTCATCTGACATTGTAGCCATCTCCGAAACCTGGCTAAAACCTCACATAAGCGACTCTGAATTCCTTCCCCCTGGATTTCTATCTCTCCGTTCTGACCGCCAAAATCGAAGAGGTGGTGGTGTAGCCCTAATCCCACTCCAACCACTTGTCCATCACCACAAATCCTAATCCTATTCCTTCTTTCAATAATGCTGAACTTTTAACTGGCCTACTAAAACTGAACAACCATAAAGGCATCTGTATCATTTCCCTCTATAGTCCTCCTGGTAATAACTCTAATACCCTAGAAGACATCATCTCCTGGACCTCCTCCAATATTAAGCTAGAAACCTACATCATGGGAGATGTAAATATAGACTGGAATAAAATTATTCACCCTAATCCCTCCATATCAATCAATCTATTTAACTTTACTCAGCTTACGAACTCTATTTCTAGGCCTAACAAAAACAACCCCCCAGGCTCCATACTAGACTGGATGCTAGTATCCCATCCTAACAAAGTCATAAAATCTGGTGTCATTCTTGACCCATTAGGAGACCACCTCCCTGCTTTCATCCATTGGGCTACACCCATTTCCCCACACTCCCACCACTTCATTCTTACCTGTAACCTCTCTAACTTTAACCCTACTACTTTCTCTGACTCCCTTAAGCTAACTAACTGGAACCCCTTAAAAACTCTTCCTTTAGATGCAGCCATTGACTACTTCAATTTTACATTCATAACTGTCCTTAACTCCCTAGCTCCAATAAGAACAAAAAGAGCTAAAACAAATACCACCCAATGGCTCACCAAAGACACCAAAAAAATTATGCTACAAAGAGATAAAACCTGGAAAGCTTACATCCATCATAAGCAGCCAGAAATCTTACTTAAATATAAACAGCTGAGAAACTTAGCCAAAAAAAAAGCAAGTTATTAAAGACAAAAAATCTTACTACATAAAACTACAAGCAAATCACACAAAAAACCCCAAACAATTCTGGAACTCTATTAATTCCCTCCTTAGGCCCAGTACAAAAAAGAACCCTTGCCCTGACACCAGCAAATCTGACCTTGAAATTGCCATAATGTCCAATACCTTCTTTACCTCTTCTATTGCTGAGCTAACCAAGACATTTACCAACAATAACCCTCCACTTCTTACTACTCAATCTCCCCTCCCCCCACTTTTGAACTCAAACCCATCTCCACCAACCCAATAAAGAAACTTCTCGCTAAACTAAAATCTTGCTCCAATGCCCCTGCCAGCATTCCTTCCTCCTTCCTAAAAATAACCTCTGACAGTATTGCTCTACCTATCAGCATCCTGATCAATAGATCATTACTTGAATCCTATGTACCCAAACTATGGCATTCTGCACTTATTCTTCCACTTCACAAGGGTAGCAGAAACTGTAACACCTCCAAATTCTGCCCCATAGCCATCCTCTCCCCAATCTCCAAAATTCTTGGAAAATGTATCCACCTGCAGCTCCTGCCATTCCTTACCAAACACCAACTACTCTCCCCTACCCAACATGGCTTCCATCCAGGACACAGTATCAACTCCGCCCTTCTCTCCTCCTTACCATTGATGAACACTTACAATTTAACAATCACATCCAGCTAAATATCAAGAAAACCCACATAAAACTAGGCCTGCTTTACAGAAGCAACCACTACCTCTCTCCTTCCACCAGACTAAATCTCTCGCCACAACCTATCTACTTCCCTCTCTACTGTATGATGCTCCTCTGCTCACTAATTTATCTTCCACACTCACCTCCAAATTGGAAGTATGTTGTAATAAAATAGCCAGATTTGCCATGAATGCCAAATCCTCCTCTCATCACTGCATCTCCCTACACTCACTAAATTGGCTTGAACTCCCCAATCTACTTGACCTTCACCAAATCACCACAGCCCACAAATTATTGTTCCAACATACTAACTGCCCTGCACTATCCAATATTCTGCAACCTTATAACCCCCTCAGACCCCTGAGATCTACCCACCAAAACTTGACCACCATCCATAAACCCAAGCGCCCTGCTGGGCAGCTTCTGCTATCTTATTCCCTAGCTAAAAAATTGAATGCTCCGCCCTCCACACTGAGGACCTGTGACAACCTTAATAACTTCAAAACTCAACTTCATTCTTACCTCTGTCTAAACAGGAAATGCAACTGTACTCTTCCATCCATTCCTCTCAAGATCTCCTCTCTCTTTACTCCAGGCTAACCTTCTTACCTTCCTAACCTCACTTTAAGTTGTTGATTATATATATGTAACCAAACAGCAAAATCTATCCAAGATACTATATGCCTGTTTTTACTCCTGAACTAAACTGTATATTTTTTATTCACTTCTTTGAATGCTACCTGTTGCTTGCAGTCCTAACTTCCTTTGTAATTAACCATGTAATTAAACTTTGTATTTTGGAGCTTTTCTCCCCGAGCCTTCACTGAAAGCATTCATGTAATTAAACTTTGTATTGTGGAGCTTTTTCTCTCCAAGCCTTCACTAAAAGTAGGCTCCCTAAGTCCAGTGGAACTAAACTGTAAATATTTTTTCTCTTTTTTCTCTCTTGAATGCTACCTGTTGTTTGTAATCCTAACTTTCTTTGTAATTAATCATGCAATTAAACTTTGTATTGTGGAGCTTTTCTCCCCGGGCCTCCACTGAAAATGGGCTCCCCAAGCCCAGTGGACCTCCCCGGTCATCAAACTGGAATAAATAAATAAATAATAGTCAATTCCCCTCCTCCACTCTGCTCAGTATGTATAGATAGAAATCCTCTCAAAGTTAGGGCTTAAATATCAGAAGATACAACCTTAGACAACTTTTTAAAAAAGCTCAAAAGAACCACCCCCACTAGCAAGCAGCCAATCAATACAATCCTGCCACAAAGGTAAAGAAAGGCTTCTGCTAATTCAAGATGGCCAAGTCATGAGCTTAGAACAATCACTGCAAAAACAAACAGGTCAAAAAACAGCAGATCTGAGCTGGGACAATAGAGCTATTAGCCCATACTAAGCACTATAGAAATCTTTATCACAGCAGTGAGCCACAAAATGAAAGTTTTTAAACAGGTAAAGGAGCAAGGAGACTCTACAGAATGCTTTTAACTGCAAAACAAATCAGTTATCCATGCAGATTAGTTAATAGCAATAAAATACAGTAAAAAGTTTGCAGAAGGCAATACAGAGTGCTCTATATAAATTGCTAGAAGCAATAACCAGTAAAAATAAGCCACAAAACAGGATACTTATTGTTATATATCTCAGATCAGAGTTGTAGTCAATGCCCCTCCTCCACTCTGCTTAGTGTGTATAGACCATTCCTCTCCCCTTGTCTGGTTTCATAACTCTAAGGTATTTATTGTCACAAAGGGAATTTAAAGTTAGTTTTTCTTTCCTAGTTAAGTTACACCAAACTTTATTGTTGGTAACCTTTTCCCTAAGACTATTTTCTACCATATTCTCAAAATACTTAAGTTGTGGGTGGAGGGGTGGATTCCAAACACATTTTCTCCTTAAACTCTCTGCTTTCTCATTCTGTTCACCTAGTAACAGTTCTAAGTTTTTCTTCCTTACAAACATTTTTAAATCTATGAGTAAGTCACTGATCTCGCTTTTCCTTCTGGGGACATACTTAAAACCTTTTGCTAACAACTCAAAAAGACTCTCTTCCACTTCCAAATTGCTATAATTAAATATTTTGTATCCCTGAAAAGTTAACACATTTTCACTACTACAAATTTGGTCAGTAGATACCGCCACCTCATCACTTTCTAACATGTAACCTTCTTTTGAGATGTTCAGTAACTGTGATCCATACCCTTGTTGTGCCACCCCCTCCAATTGTCTAGGTAGTAATCCACACTTTGTTTTTAATCTTTTGGATCTTCAAAGGGGGGGGGGGGCTATACTCAAGGGTCATTCATGTCACCTAAAACCTCCAAATTTTCATTAAGGGTTTCATGATTCCCACTATACCTTTCTTCTATTCTATTCTTTCAGTATTATAACCCCCTGTCCTGTAGGGACCCTTGTCAATTCTAGACAAGTTAGTGAAATTTCTAGGTTTGGGGTACTGAATTCCTTGTGCATATTCATTAATGTCCCTATCCAGTTTTCTTTTTTTTTCTGGTAAACAATGTTGTTGATCTTGTCATTCACCTGCTTAATCAACTCAAAATATTTTCTTTTCTCTTCCTCAACTGTAAATAAAAGGTAACTGACCAGAAAATTATTCACTTTATTATTTTTTTCATTAAGGACCACCATTACTTTTTCATTTTGTTTAATGATGGCCCTAAGAATTTCAAAACCACAATTATCAAAGATATCTAGCAGTTCTTTATGGAATTCAGACACTTCTTCTACATTGTTGGGGAATCCATACACCCTTAGGCCTTTAGGTATAATCCTAGAGCTAATGCATTCCCTTAAATACACATTATTCACATTTAATGTTTTGTATTTAAATAACAAATTTATTTTATTTTATTATTTATTTATTTATTTATTTTACATTTGTTGACCGGGCTGGTCCACCTGGATATATATCCATTTTCAGTAGAGGCCTGGGGAGAAAAGCTCCACAGATAAACAAACAAAGACGTTATACAATGTACAAGAAAAAAGTAATACAAATTTAACATTGGGTAAAAGTATGAAACAAATAACAATAAAATATAATACTCCTACAAATCATTTTTTTCAGAAGGAATATCTAAGGCAATTACCAATACATCATTAAGATACATTCATATCATCGGTCATTCTAGTTTACTTCAGTCAGTTACTACTTCCAAGGGCTTAAGTGGGAGTAGTAGAAAAAGAAGGAAGTATAAAGATAGACAAGAAAACTACTTTCAAGGATACATACAAAATTTATGTAGTTCAGAGTGCATATAGGTGCTACAACTTCAGAGGGGAAGGCAACAAAGAGTGGAAGAAACTAGGAACTGTAGAGATAGCAGCAGAAAAATCAAGAAGATTGGTCTGGGTAAAAGCAAGGACATAGCCAGTGAGTTTTAAGGTGTTTTTTAAGACTTTGTTTAAAGAGTGGCAGGGAGGGTAGTGAGGTTAGGTTAGATGGCAAGAGGTTCCATTGTTTTCCAGCGATATTGTAGAACAAGGAGTCCCCAGCCAAGTTACTAGACTTGGTGGTGGTAGCTAGAAGTTTGTTAGAAGAGTGTAAGGAATTAAGATTTCTATAGGGTGCTATAAGGTTGTTCAGTATTGGTGTGTTATTGGGTTGGTAGAAAATCTTATGAACAATAGTAAGTTGGGAAAGTATCAGAATATTTTTTAGTTTGAGCCAGTCTAGCTGTTGAAGGTTAAGACAGTGGTGAGTTCTATATGGGTTTCCAGTGGCAAATCTTGCAATACTATTGTAGGAGTTAATTTAGTAAGATTATTTTTTTTTAGATTTGTGTAAATGGGTGCAGCATAAAGGAGAGATAAAATTAGATGGGAGAGGGCAATAGTAGTTCTGGCTGTTGGTGTCAAGAAGGGGTTTTATCCTATATAGGGAGCCCAGTTTTTTATTTATAGATTTAATGGTGTTATTAATGTGATTATCAAAGGTGAGGTTATTTTCAATTGTGATTCCTAATAGTTTGGTGGTAGAGTCGGGGGAAATAAGGGTGCTGTTATTGGATCGGATGGAGAAATCTATGGGGGAGGACTTACTGTTTGGCGTAAACAGTAGTAGCTTGGTCTTTTTGGCATTCAAAAGAAGGAACTGTTTCAAGAACCATGACTCTACTGTGTTGAAAGCTGTCCGGGTTAAAGATTGAAGTTCTGATGTAGAGTTGGCAGAGCGTACGATTGTAGAATCATCAGCATATTGTATACAGGTGGCTTGATGGATAGCTACATGAAGGTCATTGATGAATAAAGAGAAAATAAGGGGACCCAGAATGGAGCCCTGAGGGATTCCATGGGAGACTGGCAGGTGGGATGATGGGTAGCTGTTTGTTACTAAGGTAGGACTTGAATCAGAGAATTGCTTTGGCATCTAGAGAGAGGGATAACAGAATATTTATGAGAAGAGGGTGGTTAACCATGTCAAAGGCTTTTGACAGGTCGATAAAGAGTGCTGTTGAGAGTGTGTTGTTATTACGGTTGCTGTTAATGGAGCTGGTGATGGATAGGAGAGCTGAGGTGGTACTATGAAAAGGCCTGAAACCGTGCTGGCAGTTTGCTAGAATGTTATGTTGAGTTAAGTAGTCCATTAGCTAATGGTGGGTGCATTTCTCCATAATCTTTGCTAATGGTGAGAGGAGTGCTATAGGTCTGTAGTTAGAATAGTCATTAGAGTTACCTCCTTTATGTAAGGGGATAATGTGGTAGATTTTCCAGAGATCTGGAATGATTCCTTCAGTTATGGTACGATTTATCAGGATGGATATAGGATAGGCAACTACTTTAGCTGCTTGTTGAAGGTATTCAGATGGTAACTCATCAGCTGAGGGGGTACAAGGCTTAAGTTTGTGGATACGTTTTTGGATATAAAAGGTAGAGATGGGTTGTAGTTAGAAAGTTGGCCGAGGATCAGGTGGGGAGTTAGTTAGATCTGAGTTGTCTGAGGCTAGTTGACTGGCTAGAGATTGTATGGTGTCTGTGAAAAAGGTATTAAAAGCATTGGCAGTTTGATGGAAAGGTGTACTAGAGTGACCAGGATGAAGGAGGTTATTTAAGCTTGACCAGAATTTTTGTGTATTATTGTGGTGAGTTTGCTGCAATTTACAATAGTAGATTTTTTTGTCAGAGAGTATTGCTTTTTTGTAGCATTTCTCAACTGTCTAAAGGTTTGTCATTCAGAGGTATTTCTGGATGCTCTCCACTTAGCCCAGGATTTATTTCTAAGTAATATCATTTGTCTAGTATCTTTTGAGAGGCAGGGGGCAGATTTGGACTTTATTCTAATAGATCGTTTGGGTGCATGCCTGTCGAGGATTGTTAAGAATTTGTTATTAAAATATATAGTGGCTTCTTCAAGAGGGAGAGTTTTTAGAGGGTTCCAGTCACAGGCACTAAGTTCTGTCAGAAATAATATGGGGTTAAAGTGTTTTTTGGTACGGAAAATCCTATAATTGGGGTGTGGGTTGGTAATGTCATTCTTTTCTCTTATCATGTAAGTAAGCATGTGATCACTTACATCATCAGGCAAGGTTCCTACTTTATAAGTATGTTCTTGTTTATTAATTAGAATCCAGTCTAGGATAGTTTCTTTTTTATTTGGTTTGTTAATTCTAGTAGTGGTGGTGATTGTTTGGTTAAAGCAATGCAAATTAATATGAGAACAAGGATTATATGTATTGATACTATTCCAGTCAGTGTTGAAATCACCTAAAATAATAGTTTCTTGTGGGTAAGTAGTAGATATCCAGCATAGGGTAGCCTCTATTGCAGTAATGTTATTACATGTGGGTAGGTATATACAGATTATGTATATTGCGTTGCTAGGGTTGAGTTGGAATCTAGAGATTAAGAGTTCAACTTTACTATCTTGAGGTGGGTTATAAGGTATAGAGGAGATGTGTAGTTCATTTGTATGCAATAGTGCTACTCCTCCCCCCTTGTGTTTAACTCTGTCATGTCTCAGTATATTGTAACCTGGGGGAATTATTTCATTATCCTTTGTTGTGGGTTTTAACCAGGTTTCTGTAAGACAGAGGATGTCAAAGGAATAAATATCAAGAAGGGCATGGAGATGGGCAACTTTGTTGTTAATACTGCGGATATTGAGATGACCTATTTGTAAGGAGTTAGAGAGACTGGTCTGGGTAGTAAGGGTGTTGGGAGCGGTACAAAGAATTGGTATATTAGAGTGGTTAGAAGGGCCTGGGTTTTAAGGTGGGGGATTTTAGTGCACAAAGTCAGTAAGAATTAAGGCTAGGTAGATATTTCAATTTTTTTACAGTGGGATGGTTTAATTTAATGGGTGTAAGTCGATGATATTTAACTGGCAAGTAGCAGGAAGTGGAAGTGATATTTATTTGGGAATGGGTAATGGTATTATGTATAGTTGTTTGTTTAGGGGAGTAGTTGAAATGATAGTAATTCACCATTTCAAAAGAGGTGAGGAGATAGGTAGTGGTGAGGAGAGGAATAAGGGTGGCTGAGAGTATTACCATGGTTAGGATAGATTTAGTTGTTGTAGACATATTACTATGAATATGTGTACTATTACTTCCAGATAGGGCTAGGATAGAATAGTGAGAAATATAAAGTTAAGATAGAGTAGTAGAGAAGAAAGTGCAATAGGTAGAGAAGCTGTCTTACAGTAGAATAAAGTTAGGTATAGTAGTAATGAATGACAAAGTTAGGTATGGTAGTAATGAATAAGAAAGGCAAAGTATAGAAAAGTTGTTTAATGTTAAGGTTATTGTTATGGGTAGAGTAGTTTAATATTAATATAGGGTAGTAGAAATGAAGAACATTTAAGGGTAGAGAAGTTGTCTAAAGTAGTACAAAGTTAAGTTAGGGTAGTGCAGAAGAAAAAATGCTAAAGGTAGAGAAGTAGTTGAAAGTAGTAGAGGTAGTGAAGGACAGAGAGTAGAGGAAAAGATATGAAAGAATGGGTGTGGCTAAGGTTGATTGATTTGAGCTAGGGATAGGTTGGATATGAGAGAGGGTGTGGTTTAGGAAGTATAAGGTTAGGACCTCTGAGGGTGGGTGGGAATTGGGGGTAGGGTATGGGGAGCGGAGTGAGCCCCCAAGGCGAATGGAACGGGCAGAGCTAAGAAGTGCTGAGAGGTAATCAGTTTTACAGTGAGACTTTGATTTACAAGACTTTGAGTAGGTAAGTTGCACTTCTTTGAGACACCAATTCCTTCAGATACTAGGGGAGTCCTTTATGTCTACTACTTATGGGAAAAGGAATTAATAAGCAGTAGTATAGCATCAATTTTTAGTTAAGGTAAGTTAGTTTTCTAGCTATTCTGTTTTACTGCCTTACTGACTTATAGGTTAATGTCTTCGATATCCTTTCGGGGGGGGGGGTTAGCTATGTAAAATGTTAAAGTTGGATAGCTAAAATAGGTTCATACAGCTACTCTGGAGATGTTTTGTATATAGGTAAGATACAGGGATTACAAGCCATATGCTTTGCTGCCCTCTAGTGGCAACCATAGGGAACTGCACCTAATCTTTGAGCTAGCTTGGGTAGTAGGGGTGAAAACGAGTGGGATGGATGGCCTCGGGGTAGGTCCACGGGTATGCTGACCAAACAATAGGAATATGACAAACACTCAATATAGTATGTTAATGTTACAGTAAAAATCAGTAGGTAATCACCTACACAGTGAGATTGTAGAAGGTACTTCTAGGTAGTCCAGGGAAGGCTATACCGATTGGGTATTCTTTCAGTTCAGTTGGGAAATTCTTTAGCTGTGCCAGGTAGCTGTTGGGAAGAAAGTCCATGTCACAGCACAAGGCTTTGGGCTGTAAGAGAAAACAGAGAAAACTATGAAGATTGCCTGGGTAATGTTCTTACAATAGAGGGAAGGAGAGGTGGTGAGGTAGTGTGGAAGTAAGTCGCTGAGTGAAGTAAGGGAATCACTACAGTGTAATACTATTGGACAGAATATAGACTCTAAAATAGTAACTCGAAGGCACACAAATCAAAAAAAGCAATAAAACACACCTCAGTCTTAGTGAGAGAAACAATACATTTAGATGAACTACTAAGCAACAATCAGTTGGTGAAATAACTCAACAGCGAACAGTGCCAGACTCTACAAGAGAGCAGGAACATTTAAACAAGACTGCCTATCTGTTAAAGCAGAGAATTTGCAAAGCAACATATCACACACACTGCTACAAGAACATTCTTGAGGTGAGGAACACTTAGATACTCATACATAAAACTGGTAAAAATAATACATATAGGCTAAGAAAGGCAGAAATTCAGCAGGCAAAAGTGTCAAAAGAAAATCATAGATCAATGTAGCCAAGTTTCAGTTAAGGTTCCTTTATTCTTGTACAAGGAGACAAAAATGCAGTTCAGAAATTTGTCTGACATTATACAGGAAATACTTCACAGTTATACCATTCTGTAAGCCATTGCCCTCTAAGCTGACGTAATTGGATACAACTCTAAACATTGTTCTAAAGCAGGTGTTTACTAAGTTTTTCTGCTGATATAACAATTATAAATGTTCCCATGAGAAAGTTCTCTTAAAAACACCATGGCCTTCTTGACCAATAGCCTGTAACGATTAATGTTACAAGTCATGGTTCTTTCTCACTTTGAACACAAAGCACATACTGATTGCAGTCTAAAATCTTATCTATTTCCCTGCAGCTGCAGTCTACATTTAGCATAAACAAGGTAACTTGGCTATGTTTAATAGCGTTTCATTGTTCTCCTACCCTAGCACTAGCAAAATCATTTATTTCTCAGTGTATGATCAAGGTCGTTTTCTGAGCTGACCAGAAGCAAAGAAAGAAAGTAGATGCAATTATTTTTCAGGCCTGTAACAGAATAAATGTGTTAATCATTTCACATACTTCTAATGCAGCAAGCATAATACTAGTCCATATATGCATACATATTTTACTATATATATGAATACATATTATTCTAACAAAAAGTTCAACAGCAAACAAAGAAATACAATTTAGGACTGTTATGGCATTCACTACGCTATCAAATATACGTATTTAACCTCCTCCAGACTGCTAATACATTTTCTTAACATTATTTCACTAGCATATTAGCAAAGATATGATAACGGCAGCAGTTTTGCACTGTATGTTTACTCCTACTTGAACAGCTTATGGGGCTAGGACAGAAGTCTTGTAGTGATAACATGCAGTACCTAATAGGATTTGGGAAAAATGTACAGTAGGAGCTAAAGCTAACAGATTGCACAACCTGGATAAGGTATTTAACTGAAGGCAATAACCCCTGGCATAGCTATGAAGCCAGAAGTACCAAAAGTAATGTCGCTGAAAAGCACAAATGCTTTTAAATTGTGTAACTAATCCTGGCAAAGCAGACAGGACTAGTCATTTAGTCATTAAATCATTTAGTGTGTTCAAAGTGTTGGCATATGTGTCAGCATCATCAGAAAAACTTTTATGTGCATATTTATCAAATTTTACATTCTGTTTTAACCAGGTTTCCAAATTAATTTCCTGTAAATCTACATTAATTTGGTAATTTTTGAAAGTTAAACAGTCATCTCTTTAAAGTCTTTAAATTAGTCTGTTGTTCCTTTCCTTAGTCACAATTAGCTAAAGAAACAGTTCCATGCTTTTTTAAGAGATACGGAGTCTTAGAAATGGTCCGTTGATCCTTTCCTTGGGCACAATCCCCTGAAGACACATTTCTGTTTGATTTTAATAGTTCAGGAGTTCTTTCATCAAAATTGTTAAAATTAATGTTTCCACCCTCTTCAACTGAATGCCGACTGTTGTTGACATTAATACAGCCTTCCTTAGCTGAACACACCTCCGCTCATCACGGGGATGACACAACAGGGGTGGTGTGAATAGAAAGTGAAGAGAAATGTAGTGAATTTATGGATTATATATCAAACAGTATGGAATTTTTAAGGTTCACATATAAAATAGGGCAAGGTTCTATTGACTATGTCGATGTCAACATTGGAATGGACCACAATGAAAATAAATTCACCTCTAAAGTGTATAGGAAAGCTACTATTGCAATTCCTTTTGGAATTTTCAAAGTGCTCATCCTTTCACTTAGAAAAGGAGTATTGTGAAAGGTCACTATGTCAGGGGCAGTAGAATGACATCCGAGGATATGGACTTTAAACATGAAGGTGAACTTTCGAAAAGGATGTTTTTAGACAGAGGGTATCCTGAGAGTATGGTTATGAAAATTTTTAATAAAGTTCTGGAGAATAGAAATAGTAGGTTTGCACCTATCCTAGGGACAAGCATTAAGGAGACACAATGTGATCAGCAGGTGGACAATAAGGTGGGGTTTGAAAATAATCTTGTACTAGATGACAGTGGGGATGCTAACACCATTACAACAGTATTGAAAGAGGAATTGGATAGGTCTAGTCAACTAACTGACTTGAATACTGAATTAAAACAGCCCTTAAAATTTGTTTTTAGGAAGGGCAAAAGTATTAAAAACATTCTGGAAAAAAGGAGGTCTGAAAAGATAAGAGAGTGGGAATATTTAAATGTGGAGCCTGTGCCCAGTGTCCCTTTATTATTAACAAATCAGAGATTTTTATCACTAGTAGGAGTAGGTGGATTAAGGTGAAATGTTATTCCAATTGTGAATCCAAGGGGTTAGTGTATTTGGTCCTGTGTGATAAATGTGAAGGTTTTTACATTGGAAAAACTGAGAGAGCACTTAAAAGAAGGATATATGAACATAATTATGGCATCAAAAAAGGTAATAGCAGAAATGCCCTGTATAAGCATACATTATTGTGCAAAGAGGCCAGCTTTTTATTTTTTGTATTAGAAGAAGTACAGATGGACATTAGAGGAGGACCATGGGAGACACAAATCGAATATCAAGAAGTCTACTGGTAGTTGGTTTTGGAGGCAAATAAATGGCCAGTACTTAATGAGATGGTCTTCCTCGTACCAGTTTTAAAGCTAAGAGCAGCCATATTGTAGAATGCATTTGATTGTTTTTTACTTGAGCCCCTTTAATACAGTTCATTTTACGTAAGGCAAACCTTTTACATGCACGTCACATGTATTTTACATTTATTTAACATAATTTTATCACCTTATGAATAATTATGTATTTATTGTTTTAAGTATGTAAACTAGTTTCTTATGTAATTTTATACATTTTTATGTATTTTTACATTATTTCTTGTACTAAACTTTTAAGTCACTAGAGGGTAGCATAGGCATTCCCTTTTATAAAGTTTATATGTTTTTATCATATAGTTTTACTAATATATGCCTTTGAATATGTTAGTAATGCGGTTTGTTTTAGGGTCACAGCAGGAACTTGCGGTTTGAATAGGATTTTAAATATTTTAACTAATGTATTTTTGATCAATATATATTTTTTTGAATGAAGTAATTATATTTAATTGTTTAACGCATTTCCTGATTGATGTAATTTGAGTTCTGTATAAAAGGAAAGGGGAAGTGATGTGATTAATTTATTCTGATGAAGTTCTGGATGAAAACATATTGGGACTGTTGTTCAGCGTTAAAGATATTTTGTCTATGTGGTTTGCTGTGCTTTGCTGTGCTTTATTAAAGAAGTTTGGAAGCAAACTTTAGCTATCAGAGTGCTTTGTTTTTTTTTATTGGTGACTTTAAAGCGCTCGTTCCTGGTTTTCCCTTTATTTCATGGTTTTCTAATAATAGTAATAAGCTACAGGCAAAACCATAAGGACTATTTCTTAAAGTCTTGATGCTCTGAACTTAAGTTCACTGTCAATGGAAATTCCTTTGTTTAAACCGGGATGATTAGTGGAATCAAGTTGGAGTTGCCAGATCATCTCACAATGTAGTAAAATGTTCTTACAATCCTCTGTGTAGTTTAAATTAACTTGTTTCAATACAAAAAATTTGAACTTATCGAAGCCTGCACATATTGAAGAATGTCTAACTAATGCACTTTTGCTATCTTGTTTTTATAATACTGTGGCTGTGTTGATCAATTATTTTATTAAGCGCATTGTTGGTCTTCCCTATATAATATGCAGGATAGGACAACACCAAGCTAAATATACAGATTTAATAGACAAGCAATTACATTTGCTACATTTGGACCGTTTACTAATAGAGTCAAGCAAAGTTCCCAATACAACTGAATCAATGTAAGAACATTGGTGACAGTGGTCACATTTAACAGTTGTAGGAAATTGTCTTGGCTTTTCCAAAAATGTTCTTCATGTTAGAGCAGCTTTTAAAAGTAAATGTAGGAGGGTGATTGAAGTGATTTTTCAGAACTTAAGCACATTGTAGGATATGCCAGTTTCTGTTTAAAATCCTAGGGATAAAAAAGGTAAGAAAATCCCTCTATTATTGTGAGCATCCAAGGAATATTGAAGGATCATGTTGTTGAAATAATTTATGTTCGAATTATGAAGGAAGACTGTGTTTGTTACCTTTTGTTGCTTGTGAGCCTTTTTTAATAATAGTGGCAAATTTGCCTTCTTTTTCTTGTAAAATGGCTAACAAGTCTCTTCAATAATGTTGTTGGAATAACCCCATTCAAAAAACATAACTTTCAGTTTGTCAGATTCAATGAGGCACATTCAATCATCCAAAGTAATGTGAGAAATACAGATGAATTGACTTTTCACGACTCCTCTTTTTTGGTTGAGTGGATGGTGGTTTTGAAAATGCAAGACTGTATTACAGAAAGTTGGCTTCCTAAAAATGGAGGTTTCTAGTAGTTCATGTAGTCCTTTGTTGATCTTAATGTCTAGAAAATTCTTGAACTCGGAATTGAAATAGTATGTAAATTGAAAAAAAAACACAGAACTAGTGTTCAACAAATTCAAACTAAGAAGAAACTTTGCAGTGTGGAGGGTATGAAGTTTACTCCTTGAAATATGTTATGCACCTAGTTCACTAATAAAAAATAAATCTGTAAAATACGTACTACAAAATAATAAAATGGAAAATAGTAGGTAGTCCACTGTTGAGTTAAAAATAGAATATCCTTTACTGAAAAACACAAACAAGTGATACTAGTTGAGTTTAATGAAAAGCATCAAAACATTCCTTATTTATACATAATTGGGTTATTTGGAATAAGGGAGTGGTTGCAGAGGGTGGTTCTGTTAAGAGCAATAAAAGCATTAAACTCATTCCTTTAACCAAGTCCCCTTTCCTCCTTAACACCATAGTGTAAACTGAGATTGAGCTACCTTAGAACTGAAATTTATGTGGCTGATAGATAAGGAGGGGAGGTAGAATGTTAAATGTATTTATAGGGCAGATAAGTTTTCATTATCCATCAATTGTCAAATAATGCAGTTCCTTCATGTAGTAATTTGACATGTTTAACAATACAGATGGCTTCATTGGACAGAATAAGATACAGCTACCAGCATGCATTGCTTCTGTGCACTCTTCCCTTCTTTCCTAGGTCCATTGACTGAATGATTGATGCAATTAAATCAACACCTGCTGCTAACAAGAAAAGCTACCATTCCTTGAAATGCTAGGAAGCCTGCCATGCATAGTTTTTAGCAGGCTGTGACCATGTAACCAGTAGCACCGCAGTCACCAGCAGTACAACCACTTTATACATGGTGATTACTGCAGTAGCAAGGATAAGCATGATGGCAGAAATGGCCATGCCCCACCCAGAGGTATAGTCCAGTACAGGTTAGCACATACCAATGCAGTAATATTTAGTACATTCATATACAACATGTTCATAAAAGCTACACAGTGATACAGTGTAGGATATGCCATGCTGAAACTAGTCAGGTTACACTGTGCAGTCTAGTCTTCTCACACTATGCATCAGACACTGATGCACTGCATAAAAAGTGTCACTTGGGCTGGCCAGCCATCATCTGCACAGATGGCATACCATGTGATGGCAAGGAGCATGCACACTGTACAGTGAGTAAATCATAGTCACATGGATATGAAGAGTCACCATGTCTTCAGTATTATGCAGTGCATGTACTGGTTATTCTGAGGGTTATTTACAGTGGTATACAGCACAGTCTGGTAAGGGTACATTCCACTAGCTGTGCTTCAAGTTGCTTTACACGGTACTTCCAAAGTGTTCCAAAGAGTGTATCCTAGCCTGCAGTGTTTTTATACAATGTGGAAGAACCTCACTGGCCCACCTGTAATGTTCTGTTGCATGGACAGAAGTCCTGCATTAAAGAATAGTGCAGTACAGGCAAGTCAGATAGTAACTTAGTGTGCCACAGTCCATGGTTTCTTAAGTTGGGTTTGAAATAGCCTACTTTTCTTCAGGATGATTGTTCTACATCACCACATGGCACTTTCAAGGAGTGATATTGGCTTCAACCACGTATGTGGTCATTGCTTATTTGATTCCTCTAACTTATGCAAATGCATTTCCTACAGCCACATGTGACTTAGGCCATCCAATATCTACAGTTGCCACATTACACAGTCTAGTGACAACAGGGCATCAGGTTGTGGGAACAGCCAATAGAGGCTGTATTGACCAGGAGAGCCATTTTGAAGTACAAGAAATGACAATGACACTGCTCATCACCACTTTGCTTGATGCAGATCAAGTCCTGGACAGCATGTGTGGCTACGGACTGAACTTGAATGGGACTGTACTGGTTTGCAATATAGCATTTCATTCTTTAAATCCAAATGCATTCATTATTTTATATACAAATACCTGTGAAGTGTGAGAGCTAGACAGGATAAGAGACATTTTTCAGCAGAATCCTACTGAAAGCAGAAACAGACAACATATTAATGCTACTCGCCACATAAAACAACTCACTTTGCATTTATACTTAAGGAAGTAAATAAATCTAAAGGGTTACAATCTAGTAATGTTAGCAAGGACCATTTAACTGTTCTTACTAATTAACTGAAATTTGTTTAATCAAATCAAAAATGGTCATAAAATTAAGATAAAGTCCATCATAGAAATGAAACATAGTTGTGCATGCTGAGGGCGCAGAGTGTAGAGAACATTATGCATTTAAGAGCAGACAGGCCAGTCCCAAAAATAAACAGGTGTGTCTTAGGGAAATACAGTGAACATATAAGGAAGGAGAGGCATATTCCTATTTTTCTGAATTATAGATCAAGGAAGGATTGCGTCAAGGAGTCTCCAGGGAAGATGAATCTCAAAGGAAGAAGCAGGCTAGAAGCTGTCTCCTGCTGTACTAGATATGGAAAATGCCCATGCACTTGAAATAAATGGGAACTGTTAAGTGGAACTTATGTATACCTGTGTGTTAAAACCATTTTGTTAATGATTTTTAGTATCAATTTGCTTTAAAATCCCATGTGAATAATTTATGCAAGGATGGCTTTTATTTGCTAAAGCTAATAAACAGATTCTGTTCTCACTTTGTCTACCCTGTTGGCTATATGGAAGTACATTTTCTGATTTCCCATGTAAGTAAACCTATTAACTTCTGAGGAAGCTGTTTCAAAAATTGCTATCATTCATATAAATTTTCTGATGTCCCATGAAAGTAAACCTATTAACTTCTGAGGAAGCTGTTTCCAAAATTGCTATCATTCATATAAATTTTCTGATGTCCCATGTAAGTAAACCTATTAACTTCCAAGGAAGCTGTTTCAAAAATTGCTATCATTCATACTATTAAACGGGGAATGTATAATTCTGTTGCACCATATTCATGGAATCCCATTTCAAATGAAATGAAATTCAGCAAAAGTGGTGTTGATCTATAGACATAGATCTTATTTAATGATACACTGGTACATTGTGGTGAAGGCTAAGGATAAGGCATATGAAGAGTTGTATGAAAGGTTGGACACTAAGGAGGGAGAAAAGAACCTGTACCGAATGGCTAGTCAGAGGCTAGAAAAGATGTGCAGTAGGTAAAGGTGATAAAGGATAATGAGAGAAACATACTCCCAAGCGAGAAGAGTGTGTTAAGCAGATGGAAAGAGTACTTTGAGGGGTTGATGAATGAAGAGGATGAGAGGGAGAGAAGGTTGGATGATGTAGGTATAGTGAATCATGAAGTGCAATGGATTAGCAAGGCGGAAGTAAGGATAGCTATGAAGAGGATGAAGAATGGAAAGACTGCTGGTCCAGATGACGTACCTGTGGAAGCATAGAGGTGTTTAGGTGAAAAGACAGTGGGATTTCTAACCAGATTGTTTAATGAAATCTTAGAAAGTGAGTGGATGCCTGAGGAATGCCTGAGGAATGGAGAAAAAGTGTTTTGATACCGATTTTTAGGAATAAGGATGATGTGCAGAGCTGTAGTAACTATAGAGGGATTAAACTGATCAGTCACAGCATGACGTGATGGGATAGAGTAGTGGAAACTAGGTTAAGAAGGGAGGTGATTAATGATCAGCAGTATGGTTTCATGCCAGGAAAGAGCACTACAGATGCGATGTTTGCTCTGAGAGTGTTGATGGAGAAGTACAGAGAAGGTCAGAAGGAGTTGCATTGTGTTTTTGTAGACGTAGAGAAAGCATATGACAGGGTGCCTAGACAGGAGTTGTGGTATTGTATGAGGAAGTCGTGAGTGTCAGAGAAGTATGTAAGAGTGGTACAGGATACGTACGAGGGTAGTGTGACAGCGGTGAGGTCTGCGGTGGGAGTGACAGATGCGTTTAAGATGGAGGTGGGATTACATCAAGGATCAGCTCTGAGCCCTTTTTTATTTGCAATGGAGAGGAACAGGTTGACAGACGAGATCAGACCGGAGTCCCTGTGGTTTATGATGTTTGCAGATGACATTGTGATCTGTAGTGAGAGTAGGAAACAGGTGCAGGAGACCCTAGAGAGATGGAGATATGCTCTAGAGAGAAGAGGAATGAAGGTCAGCAGGACTAAGACAGAATATATGTGTGTGAATGAGAGGGAGGATAGATGAATGGTGAGGATGCAAGGAGTAGAGGTGGTGAAGGTGGATGAGTTTAAATACTTAGGATCGATAGTTCAGAGTAATGGTGAGTGTGGAAGAGAGGTAAAGAAGAGAGTAAAGGCAGGATGGAGTGGGTGAAGAAGAGTGTCAGGAGTGATTTGTGACAGACAAGTACCAGTAAGAGTGAAAGGGAAGGTCTACAATAGGGTAGTGAGACCAGCTATGTTATATGGGTTGGAGACAGTGGCATTGACAAAAAGGCAGGAGTTTAAGCTGGATGTGGCAGAGTTAAAGATGTTAAGATTTGCTCTGGGTGTGATGAGGGTGGACAGGATTAGGAATAAGTATATTAGAGGGTCAGCCCAGGTTGGAAGGTTTGGAGACAAAGCCGGAGAGGCAAGATTATGTTGGTTTGGACATGTGCTGAGGAGGGATGCTGAGTATACTGGGAAAAGATGCTAAGGATGAAGCTACCAGGTAACAGGAAAAGAGGAAGGCCTAAGATAAGGTTTATGGATGTGGTGAGAGAGGACATGCAGGTGGTTGGTGTGACAGAGCATGATGCAGAGGACAGGAAGAAATGGAAACAGATGATCCGCTGTAGTGACCCTAAATGGGAACAGCCGAAAGAAGATGATGATGATGGTACATTGTAACACTTTCATACAAACTGTCATTTTATGAAGTTAAAGTGCTCTACCTGAGTTTATAGGTTTATAGGTTCATACTAAGCCTTTGATCCAGAAGATAATCTGTACCCTAGCCACAAGATCCAAAAATGTATTTTTCAGGAACTGAAATTTATAACAGACCCCAGCAGGATAGATTTCATTTATGCTACTTATGTTCCCTTTCCACAAGAGCTTGAGGGGCCATACCAGAGTTTTAATTCTATTTGCCATCCAGTCATCTAGGTTATGTTTGAAAGGGGTCCGGAAAATTATATGCTTTACATACAGGGGAAACCTATTCCATAAAAAAGGTATTCTCTGTGATAAATGTATATGTCACCATCAGATCCTATTTATATTGCTGTGGAACTTCAGATCACTTAAGTAGGTGTTTAGGATACTATTGGTATTGTGCATATGGAGGAGATTGCTTAGGACTAGATCTTTTGAGAACCTTTAGGCTAGGCAGAGATACCCCTCAAAAGTCAATAGGAGACAGAAAAGAGTTCAAACATTTTAAGTTGGTCAGGGTATCTCAAGATAGATATGCCTTCATGGTTTTAGTAAGGAAACACTGTGGTCTCTGTAGCTGGGTCATATGCTTAGTTAAATGCATTCCAAAGGGTGCATTATACTCTATGACTGACCTGATAAGCAAGGATTTGAGGAGAATGATGATGTCCTTAAATTTAGGGATATACCTCTGGTGATTAGCCTGGCGGTATAAAATGATTTCCTGAACACACAGTAATGACATGGTGGTTAAACAGCAGTTTATTGTCAATGAAAGTGCCCAAGTCCCTAATGGCACAGTAAATTTTTAGTGGTCTGTTACCTATGTGGTAAGAACGAACATGTGTGCACAGGCTCAGGTTTATTGCAGGACACAATGCTACATTTTTGGCATTTAATTTGAAACTGTGGTCAATTTACCACTTGATAGTGTGTGTTAGGCCCACATGAAGAATCCAATGGTCAGTTGGAATATTGTTGATAGCTCCCAGTTTGCAGTCATCAGCAAATATCATCAGCCAGAGGCTGTTGGTATTGGCCAAGACATCAGATAAGGAGATACCTAAGAAGAGTGTCTCAGCATTGATACCTGATGAACACTAAAAGTAACTGTTTTCTTGGTTGAGAAGATGTCCCCAGCACTAATAGATTGGGTTCTGTGAGTGAGTCAGTTTACTTTCCAGTAGATAAGATATGGGTTTACATTTAGATTGCTTAGGTTATCCGTGATACTGGAATGTGGAATCATATCAAAGGCTTTGGTCAGGTCCATGTACATAGTGTAAACTGTTTTTCCTGAGTCCAATGCCTCTGTGACTTGCTCTAAAAAGTTCACTAAGTTAAAGAGACATGACATGCCCTTCACAAACCCAAAATGTACTTTGGGTCTAGGGCCTGAAGACTACCTATTTCTTTGTTAATAAGTTCTATAATAATGCACCCCATTGCCTTACAGATAAGGTGGATGTGGCTTATGGGTCTGTAGTTTCCCCAAGTCTGTAGTGGACTCCCTTTATGAAGTGGAATTACCACAGCAGTTCTTCATACTGGTATAAATCTAATGTGACATTGAACTGACTAGTCTGGTGCTGTCAAGAAGGCAGCCTGGCACATTATCAGGGCCCAAAGAGCTTATATTCTTAGCCTTGGGGAGAGTACTTAGGACTTGCTCAGAGGTAGTCAGGAGTGGCATAAGCAAACTAATGTGCTGTGGACAACTTGGGAGAGGTAGGGGAGCAAAGATGGAGCTGAATTTGTCTGCCAATATAACCAAGAACCAACAACAACAAACTATGAACTCACTATCATCCACGTGCAAAAGAAGCAGGGATGGATGTCTGGAATAATACTACAAAATTTTAATACAACACAAAATAGAAAACACTGTCAACAGAATTAAGTGCTTTCATCTGATATCATTACAGATGTCATCAGAATCCATTAATAGTATAAAACACAGTTTAAGTACCCCTCCATTGAAATCACATGATCACTATCAGCAAATCACAAGTTGGAAACCATTTAAAAAGAAAAGAAACAATTACAAACAAAAAAATTATAAAAATAAAAATATAAAATAAAATAAAAATACAAAAATATCTCAAACCAAATTTATAAATAAAATTTGGTTAAACAGTATAAGACTTCAATCTTTAAACCACTGCCAATAGATGTAAGATCATTAAGTCCAGGCCTGGATTTGCTGATAGTTATCATGTGATTTCAACAGAGGGGGTACTTAAAATGTGTATTATATTGTTAATGGATTCTGAGGAAGTCTGTAATGGTAATCGGATGAAAGTGATTAATTCTGTTGACAGTGTTTTCTATATTGTGTTGTATTAAACTTGCATAATATTCCACATGGCCAGCCCTGCTTCTATTGATTTTGGATAATAATGAGTTCATTGTCTGCCAATATGTTGGCTGTGTCCCCAGGGGATGGATATGTTGCAGGGCATTATTTCTGAGATTCTTGACATAGCTGAAGAAGGCATTATAACTATCCTTAGCTTAGGTGGCAAGTCTCAATTCATAATTACTTTTGGAAGATTTTATTTTATTTCTTACTTGTTTATTTTTTTTTTAAGTACATCATTAGCTGATGGGGTGTTACCTTTGCTTTTAAGAGATATGGGTTTCTTACCTTTATTTTAAAGCTTGTTTATACTGGGGGTCTACCACATAGGTTTGTTCATAAACTTGGTACTGTATGTGTGCTGTAAAGGGACTGAGGCTTCCATGCAAGCCTGAATGTGGGCATAGAACTCAGCCATATGTGTTTGGGTTCATTAGAGGAAGACTTTTTTTTAATTTTGTCAGATTATCAGTTGGAGTAGATTTGCCTGTGTGATTTCTTTAAAGATGGAAAGGATATGAAATAACTCGGGTCTTACACAAGGTTAGTGTTACAGCACAATGCTCACATTTGACCAGTGACTTAGCAATTATTGGTAATGAGCGTAGGAGAGTCAGAATGGTACCAAGTCTAATATTATTGAACCCCTGGAGTCTGGACTAGTTAGTCTAGGGAATCACCATTATTGAAGTCTAGGAATCTTTGTTCATATCTATTTGTGGGGAGTATAGTTTTCCCAATTTATGAAAGGGTATTTGGAATTTTCCAAGAGGATACAGTTGGTTTCTAAAGTAAGGGATGTAAATTTGTTAAGGTATGTCTTGTAGTTTACTGGAAACATAGTGGGAAATAGTACTTAGCAACAATGTGGGACTGGGTTTTATTTATTGTGAGAAGGATGCAGAGCAGTTCAAAGTCAATGTCCTGCATTATGAGTCATGAGGAGTTATGGTTTGTTAGGAACACAACCCCCCCCCCTCACCTATTATACCTTTAAGTTCAGTGTTAGGTCTGGATGAGTGGTAGCCACTATACAGTGGTGGTGCTTTCAGGATGTTAATCATTAGATCACTGTTGCAGTAGTCTGAGGTCTTTGGGTTATATACTACCAAGGATACGACAGTCAGCCAGCATTCAAAGGTTTAGGGCACTTTGGGTTATATCCTACCAAGGATATGACAGCCAGCCACCATTCAAAGCTTTAGAGCAGTTGGGGTTATATCCTACCAAGAATATGACAACAAGCCAGCATTCAAAGCTTTAGAGCACTTTGTGTTACATCCTACCAAGGGTAAGACAAAAAGCCAGCATTCAAAGCTTTAGGGAACTTAGTTACATTTTAATTTTATTTTATTTGCAATTTGTTAACCGAGAAAGTTCTTTGGACCAAAATGACCCCATTTTCAATGGAGGCCCAGGGTGAAAACCTACATATACAATTATTACAAAGCTAATATCAACAAAGTTAAGTATAATACAGTTGTCCAAGCTACGAAAAACACAGTAATATGGAAGACAGAAAAATAACATTTGAGCAAGGTGTTGTAACAAAGCACTGAATGAAATTAAAACAAGTATTTTTGGTACTTTGCATTATTGCAACCAAATTTTCATGGTAATACGTAAGCACCCAAAATGCTTGTTTTATACATAAGCATAATTTGGAGTGCAGGCTCTTATGCAATCAGTTAATTGAGGTAAAAGGTAGGAAGAATTAGTAAGAAAGTAGAACCGTGAAAAGTGAATAGGCTGAGTTATGAGAAAGGTAAAAAGGGAGAGGGAGTGGAAATGAAATGAAGTGAGTCACTAGGGTGAGTTATGAGAAAGGAAAAAAGGGAGAGGGAGTGGAAATGAAATGAAAGGAGTTACTAGGCTGAGTTATGAGAAAGGAAAAAAATGGAGAGGAATGGAAACTAAATGAAAGGAGTCAATAGGGTGAGTTATGAGAAATGAGGAAAGGGAGAGGGAGTGGAAATGAAATGAAGGGAGTCACTAGGGTGAGTTATGAGAAAGGAGGAAAGGGAGAGCGAGTGGAAATGAAATGAAGGAGTCACTAGGGTGAAGA